>NC_092240.1:50572494-50574994 GCF_036320965.1 Panulirus ornatus | reverse complement strand
ACCACCTGTCTTGCCTTAGGGGGGAGGGAGGGTCATAGAACCCCGTCGTGGTCAAGGGTCGTATACCGTCGTGGTCAAGGGGTCGTATACCGTCGTGGTCAAGGGGTCGTATACCGTCGTGGTCAAGGGTCGTATACCGTCGTGGTCAAGGGTCGTATACCGTCGTGCTCAAGGGTCGTATACCGTCGTGATCAAGGGTCGTATACCGGCGTGCTCAAGGGTCGTATACCGTCGTGGTCAAGGGGTCGTATACCGTCGTGGTCAAGGGTCGTATACCGTCGTGGTCAAGGGTCGTATACCGTCGTGGTCAAGGGGTCGTATACCGTCGTGGTCAAGGGTCGTATACCGTCGTGCTCAAGGGTCGTATACCGTCGTGCTCAAGGGTCGTATACCGTCGTGGTCAAGGGTCGTATACCGTCGTGGTCAAGGGTCGTATACCGTCGTGGTCAAGGGTTTAAGGACACGCCTGAGAGAAGGGGGGGGGGGTAAGTGATGGGAACCCCAAAAACCATGAGCCATGACAGTGAGAGGGGCTGTGCATGGCTAGAGTGAGAGTGTGAGAGCCTGTGCATGGCTAGAGTGAGAGTGTGAGAGCCTGTGCATGGCTAGAGTGAGAGTGTGTGAGAGGGGCTGCGCATGGCTAGAGTGAGAGTGTGTGAGAGGGGCTGCGCATGGCGAGAGTGAGAGGGGCTGTGCATGGCTAGAGTGAGAGTGTGAGAGCCTGTGCATGGCTAGAGTGAGAGTGTGAGAGCCTGTGCATGGCTAGAGTGAGAGCGTGAGAGGGGCTGTGCATGGGTAGAGTGAGAGTGTGAGAGGGGCTGTGCATGGCTAGAGTGAGAGGGGCTGTGCATGGCTAGAGTGAGAGGGGCTGTGCATGGCTAGAGTGAGAGTGTGAGAGGCTATGCATGGCCAGAGTGAGAGTGTGAGAGCCTGTGCATGGCTAGAGTGAGAGTGTAAGAGGATGTGCATGGCTAGAGTGAGAGTGTGAGAGGGGTTGTGCATGGCTAGAGTGAGAGTGTGTGAGAGGGGCTGTGCATGGCTAGAGTGAGAGTGTGAGAGGGGCTGTGCATGGCTAGAGTGAGAGTGTGAGAGGGGCTGTGCATGACGAAGGGCCGGCCTCATG
Source organism: Panulirus ornatus (assembly GCF_036320965.1). Classification (NCBI taxonomy): domain Eukaryota; kingdom Metazoa; phylum Arthropoda; class Malacostraca; order Decapoda; family Palinuridae; genus Panulirus; species Panulirus ornatus. The sequence goes on along the minus strand of NC_092240.1, from coordinate 50,573,871 downwards.
GCGAACAGCATGGTAAATGACGCAACCTCTTCCCCTCCCTCCAACTCCCTCCCTCCCTCCTCCACAACACACACACACACACACACACACACACACACACGTGACCTGACGCCCGATCCAACAACCCGATTACCTTGTACGACAGACGCCCCCACCTCCCCTCACTCAACCCCCTCCTCCCCTCTCTCAATCCCTCCCCCTCACTCAATTCCCCCCCCCCATTCTCCCACACCACACTCACACTCTCCCTCCCTCTCTTCCAGCATGAAGGAAGGCGAGCCCCCCCCAAATACAGACTCTTCAACTGCATAATTTTTTCCCCAGGGTCGAGCGCACAGGTTCGAATCCTGGTTACGGTAGTCGGTCCACAGTCAACCCAGCTGTTCATCCACCCCCTAGGGGACTGGTCGATAAAATGGGTACCTGGCTCAGGCTATGGTATGTATATATATATATATATATATATTATATATATATATATATATATATATATATATATATATATATATATATATATATTATTATCATTATCATTATATCATTATTATCATACTCTGTCGCTGTCTCCCGCGTTAGCGAGGTAGCGCAAGTAAAACGAAAAAAATGGCCCAATCCACCCACATACACATGTATATACATAAACGTCCACACACGCACATATACATACCTATACATTTCAACGTATACATACATATACATACACAGACATATACATATATACACATGTATATATTCATACTTGCTACTTTCATCCATACCCGTCGCCACCTCGCCACACATGAAATGGCACCCCACTCCCCCCCGCATGTGTGCGAGGTAGCGCTAGGAAAAGACAACAAAGGCCACATTCGTTCACACTCAGCCAGAGGTGGAGGGAACGAGGAGAAGTGAGAGACGAAACTGGAGGTGGAGGGATGGAGTGAGAAAGATTGTGAGCGATCGAGGCCTGTACATACAGGAGGGTGAGAAAGGGAGGGAGGGAGGGTGAGGGTGAGGGCGAGTCTACAGAGAGAGAGAGAGAGAGAGAGAGAGAGAGAGAGAGAGAGAGAGAGAGAGAGAGAGAGAGAGAGAGAGAGAGAGAGAGAATGTCCCCAGGCCTTCGCCCTGGAGCCTGGGGCAAGTGGGAGGAGAGGAAGAGGAAGAGAAGGGCGGGAGGCATGCTGGGGGAGGGAGGGAAGGGAGGGGAGAGGAGGGAGGGAGGGGAGAGGAGGAGGGGAAAGGGAGGGGGGAAGAGGGTGTGGAGTGTGGGGGCTTTGTCTGGGGCTGAGGGGGGAATGGGGGAGGGAAGGGGTGTATATATATATGTGTGTGAGCTCACCATCACCGGGGAGTTGAGATCTCCCCCTCCCTAACTCACCCCCCATCACCACCACCCAT
>NC_092240.1:50559994-50567494 GCF_036320965.1 Panulirus ornatus | reverse complement strand
ACAGTTCACATCCCGACAGAACAGTAAAATAACATCCCGACAGAACAGTAAAATAACATCCCGACAGACCAGTAAAATAACAGTAACATAACATCCCGACAGACCAGTAAAATAACAGTAACATAACATCCCGACAGACCAGTAAAATAACAGTAACATAACATCCCGACAGAACAGTAAAATAACAGTAACATAACATCCCGACAGACCAGTAAAATAACAGTAACATAACATCCCGACAGAACAGTAAAATAACAGTAACATAACATCCCGACAGACCAGTAAAATAACAGTAACATAACATCCCGACAGAACATTAACACAACATCCCGACAGTACAGTAACAAAACAGTAACATAACATCCCGACAGACCAGTAACACAACATCCCGACAGCGGGTGACATAACCTCCCGACAGTAACGGAGGAGGAGAGGGGCCGCTCACTCACCTGCGACTCCCTCAGGAAAGGGAGGAACTTGAAAGTGCTTTGGATAACCATGGTCGACTCCCTCAACTCCCTCGGATCTGGAGGTGTGGAGGAGGAGGAGGAGGAAGAGGAGGTCTTCTTCTACTTCTTTGCGTCGTCAGCGCCGCCGTCAGGAGAAACAGCAGCTCCTGGAGGAGGAGGAGGAGGTCTTCTTCTACTTCTTCTTTGCGTCGTCAGCGCCGCCGTCAGGAGAAACAGCAGCTCCTGGAGGAGGAGGAGGAGGAGGAAGAGGAGGTCTTCTTCTACTTCTTCTTTGCGTCGTCAGCGCCGCCGTCAGGAGAAACAGCAGCAGCAGGAGCAGCTATGCTCTGGGGGCCCTCCTGCTCTCTCTCTCTCTCTATACAGACACTAACTTTTCAAGCTTACGTTGACAGTTCAAGCTTACGTTGACAAGCATGAGCGTCGCTTAAGCAGAGGTCTAGTAGGAAGGCGGCCTGCCTGTGTTCAGCACTGTGCCATGACTGGGTGGCTGGGTGGTTGGGTGGCTCTGTATCCCTGCGTTCCTCACTCCGGAGGAGAAGAAGAAGAGAAGGAGGAGGAGGAGGAGGAGGCTGCGTTTGCTCTCCTCCACTCACCATCTGCTAAGCGCCCTCAACACACACACTGCGCTCCATGCCCACCACCAAGAAACAGACACTCTCACACTACTAAGGCACTCTCACACACACAACTGCAGTCACACACCACACACAGGGAACGGAAATTGAACACTAGTGGATCCACGCTTTGTCACTCACACGACCGACACTAGTAATGTGGACGATTTTACTCCACTGCAAACGATGGTAGATAAGATATATATATATATATATATATTTATATATATATATATATATATATATATATATATATATATATATATATATATTATATATATATATATATATATAGGGGTCGAAAGCTGTTATCTTCACAATATCGAACACTGTGTGTGTGTGTTTTGACGAAGTGCCTCGCAAAATCCACTCGTGGGGTTATCTATATCTATATATCTATCTATGAACGATAGATATAGGCCTCCAGGCGCATGAACTCTACAATGCCATACATCGAGAGCATGACAATAGTTATCGAACGAAAAAAAAATATCTTTGATTAACCAGGAGATGCAGCGAACGGAATTAACATTATTATTATTATCTTATTTTTACCGTGAGGCACAGCCAGCGAACCCGGGGGCCCCACATACACAGAGGCGAGATGAATACGTAGACACGATTGTGGCACAGAGAGAGACACACACACACACACAGACGGACACGCACACAACACACACACACACACCGTCTGAGGCGGGCGGGCGGGCTGGGCGAACGGGTTACGGAGGGCGAGGAGAGGCGGTGTGTGAAACCTCCTGCGCGCACCACGTCAGCGAGCGAACTGGGGTCCAGGGGCCCCCCGAACCTCGACGGAAGGTCTTGGTCACCCGCCAGGAAAATGGGGGGGATGGAGGGAGTTGGAGGAGGGAGGAGGAGGCTGCTGCGGGCTTGTGGCTCGGGAGGAGGGAAGGAGGGAGGTGAGCGAGCGGGGGTGAGGAGGAGGAGGAGGAGGAGGCGCGGGTAGAAGATAAAGAGGATAGAGACATAAGGATAGGAGGGGATGGCGATCACACACACACACACGAGAGAGAGAGAGAGTGTGTGGATACATCCACACACAAAAAAAAAAGAAAAAAAAACGCAGGGGGAAGAAAAAAAAAAAAACGCCTCATATTCCTCACACACACACACAAAAAAAATTAAACGCCCGATCCTCTCACTTTAAATGTTAATCCGCTCAGCCAAAGCGTGTGAGAACGTAGTACAAAAAAAATAAAGGCATTTAAATACATGCAATAACGCTGGGAGGCTAGGGCTAGGGCTAGGGCTAGGCTAGGCTAAGATAGGCTGGAGGTAAGACTTGAAGCCAATGGTGTGTGTCTGTGTGTGTGTGTGTGTGTGTGTGTGTGTGTGTGTGTGTGTGTGTGTGTTGTGCAAACGGGGGCAGCGGGTTTAAAGGTCAGGGGCTGACAGGTGAAGGTCAGGGGTCAGAGCCAGTGGGGATCGCGGAGGCCAAACAAGCGTATGGCAACGAAACAGATTACCACGGCAGTCAAAAAGGCTCTGCTGTTCGAGAGGCCAGAAGGTCAAAGGTTGTTTATGATAAGTGGTGGTCAAAGGTCACCGGTGGGGTGGGTGGTGGTCGAAGGTCACCGGTGGGGTGGGTGGTGGTTCGAAGGTCACCGGTGGGGTGGGTGGTGGTCAAAGGTCACTGGTGGGGTGGGTGGTGGTCAAAGGTCACTGATGGGGTGGGTGGTGGTCCAAGGCCACTGATGGGGTGGGTGGTGGTCAAAGGTCACTGATGGGGTGGGTGGTGGTCAAAGGTCACTGATGGGGTGGGTGGTGGTCAAAAGTCACTGATGGGGTGGGTGGTGGTCAAAGGTCACTGATGGGGTGGGTGGTGGTCAAAGGTCACCGGTGGGGTGGGTGGTGGTCAAAGGTCACTGGTGGGGTGGGTGGTGGTCAAAGGTCACTGATGGGGTGGGTGGTGGTCAAAGGTCACTCATGGGGTGGGTGGTGGTCCAAGGCCACTGATGGGGTGGGTGGTGGTCAAAGGTCACTGATGGGGTGGGTGGTGGTTCGAAGGTCACTGACGGGGTGGGTGGTGGTCAAAGGTCACTGATGGGGTGGGTGGTGGTCAAAGGTCACCGATGGTGTGGGTGGTGGTCAAAGGTCACTGATGGGGTGGGTGGTGGTCCAAGGCCACTGATGGGGTGGGTGGTGGTCAAAGGTCACTGATGGGGTGGGTGGTGGTTCGAAGGTCACTGACGGGGTGGGTGGTGGTCAAAGGTCACTGATGGGGTGGGTGGTGGTCAAAGGTCACTGATGGGGTGGGTGGTGGTCAAAGGTCACCGATGGGGTGGGTGGTGGTTCGAAGGTCACCGATGGGGTGATTGGTGGTCAAAGGTCACTGATGGGGTGGGTGGTGGTCGAAGGTCACTGGTGGGGTGGGTGGTGGTCAAAGGTCACTGATGGGGTGGGTGGTGGTCAAAGGTCACTGATGGGGTGGGTGGTGGTCAAAGGTCACTGATGGGGTGGGTGGTGGTCAAAGGTCACTGGTGGGGTGAGTTTTGGTCAAAGGTCACTGATGGGCTGGGTGGTGGTCCAAGGTCACTGATGGGGTGGGTGGTGGTCAAAGGTCACTGATGGGGTGGGTGGTGGGCAAAGGTGGCGTTAAGAACAGAGGACTGGGCCTTTTTTGGAATATCCTCACCTGGCCCCCTTCTCTGTTCCTTCTTTTGGAAAATTAAAAAAAAAAAAAAAAAACGAAAGGGGAGGATTTCCAGCCCCCCGCTCCCTCCCCTTTTAGTCGCCTTCTACGACACGCAGGGAATACGTGGAAAGTATTCTTATATATATATATATATATATATATATATATATATATATATATACCAGGTGGGATACCCAAGAGCATTTTGTGACAGACTCTATAGCAATTCCAAAAACAGGAATTGTATTCATTTAAATACTCAGTTACTGAGTAAATGTTGAACTGCTGTTAATATAAGACACACGTCTTACATTCTGTAAGCCCAAGGGAACATAGCGTCATCTGCAAGAATGAAGAAGAAGAAGAAGAAGAAGAAGAAGAAGAAGAAGAAGAAGAAGAAGAAGAAGAAGGAGAAGAAGATGATGATGATGATGATGATGAAGAAGAACAAGAAAAAAAAACCCTGCTTTTGGTAGCCTTAAAAATGGACTTTTTTAAGGGCCCAAAGTGCGTTGCTTCAAACCCGGCCCAGACTTTAAAGTAACTACAACTTTAAACAGGTGGTCTTGTATACATACAGCGTCCCGGGCATGAAAGAGCAGTACAGAGACGCGCTAATCACTTGATGATGTTCATGAGATGACCTCCTACAGGGACTGGGTTCGTGGGATTACACCATTGCATCCCTACACCACTTAAGAGAGGGGGGGAATAAAATAGTCCCTCCGTTTCTTCGTAGAATCAGTTTCAAATCTCACAGATAAGAAAAGACAGTGCAGCCTTCACCCTGGCACAGAGCAGCGCGTTTCGCCACACTCAAACATGCCCAGCACTTTTCCTCTTATTTCCTTGTACGTCATTCACACCAACAAAACCAGAATAGCAATACACATCTATCTATTTATCTATTTATCTATTATTTTCTGACAGAGTGTTTTCTGAGTGAGATAAGTGGGCCCCCATGTCGCCCGTTTTCATTTAGGTGTTGCCTTTATATGCATGATCTTACATACGTATACCTTACGATGGTTTGGGAGGTCTTCTACCCCTCACAGCTGGGGTGTGGGATCTTACCTTACCTTACGTATACCTTACGATGGTTTGGGAGGTCTTCTACCCCTCACAGCTGGGGTGTGGGATCTTACCCTACCCTACGTATACCTTACGATGGTTTGGGAGGTCTTCTACCCCTCACAGCTGGGGTGTGGGATCTTACCCTACCTTACGTATACCTTACGATGGCTTGGGAGGTCTTCTACCTCCCTTCACAGCTGGGTCTGGGACCTTACCTTACCTTACGATGGTTTGGGAGGTCTTCTACCTCCCGTCACAGCTGGGTCTGGGAGGTCTTCTACCTCCCTTCACAGCTGGGTCTGGGACCTTACCTTACCTTACCTAACTATACCTTACGATGGTTTGGGAGGTCTTCTACCACCCGTCACAGCTGGGTCTGGGAGGTCTTCTACCTCCCACAACTGGGGTCTGGCACCTTACCTTACCTTACGATGGTTTGGGAGGTCTTCTACCCCAGACACGCAAAAGCCGTGGCCGACATCTCCACGGTAGCACCACACTTCCCCCTTAGCTGGTCTGGTATCCAGCTGCGCCTTGGGTACGTAAACAAGGAGAAGCTGGACAACCCCCCCACCGATCACACACACACACACAACACACACACACACACACACACACACACACACACACACATACACACACACGCACACGCACCGGTAGGCACAGCTCCCAGGCGACGCCAGACGCGCGTGACAAGAGAGACGGTAGTGGGAACACGGTCGGGAAAGCCAGTGGTGTCCCACTAGCCCATGACACGACTCACAAGGGCCCCTCATCTCCAGCAACCCAGACCAGACGTCCCTCATCTCCAGCAACCCAGACCAAAGGGCCCTCATCTCCAGCAACCCAGACCAAAGGCCCTCATCTCCAGCAACCCAGACCAAAGGGCCCTCATCTCCAGCAACCCAAGACCAAAGGGCCCTCATCCCATGCACCAGACCACAAGGCCCCTCATCTCCAGCAACCCAGACCAAAGGGCCCTCATCTCCAGCAACCCAGACCAAAGGGCCCTCATCTCCAGCAACCCAGACCAAAGGGCCTCATCTCCAGCAACCCAGACCAAAGGGCCCTCATCTCCAGCAACCCAAGACCAAAGGGCCCTCATCTCCAGCAACCCAAGACCAAAGGCCCCTCATCTCCAGCAACCCAGACCAAAGGCCCCTCATCTCCAGCAACCCAGACCAAAGGGCCCTCATCTCCAGCAACCCAAGACCAAAGGGCCCTCATCTCCAGCAACCCAGACCAAAGGTCCCTCATCTCCAGCAACCCCCAGTGGAAAACAGTGAGAGAGAGAAGAGAGGAGAAGAGGAGAGAGAGAGAGGAGAGAGAGAGAGAGAGAGAGGAGAGAGAGAGAGGAGAAGAGAGAGAGAGGTCATGGGGGGCTGATGACGACTCTCTGCGAGGGGGAAAAAAAAAAGGTCAAGGGCGTGGAGGAGCGGGGCGCGCGCGCGCCCCCGCGTACGTGCAAGCCACGCACGTCAACACACGCGCCTCCTCAACACCCGGTCACCAACCCTCCAACCTCCTCCTCCTCCTCTTCCTCCTCCTCCTCCTCCTCTTCCTCCGCCAGCGCCTCCGCATCCCACCGGGGCATCGGTCACCTCACGGCCAACATAACTACCCCCCAAAACGAGGATGGTCGTTAACTGCCTCGTTACCTCCATTCCCTGGTTAGCGCTCATGAGTGTGACGCATTCACGGGGCCGCCTAAGGGGGGTCCTAAAGGGGTTCGACTCCTGGTGTTGCGACACTCGGTCCACGTTCAGCCCCAGCTGTTCATCCAACTCTCTCCCCCCCGCGCCCCATAAGGGTCGGTATCGATAAAACTGGCACCTGGCTCAGGCCCTAACGAGGGGGGGCCTCTTCGTCGTAAGCCTCCGTCAGGAGAGGCGAGAGGCGGGGCGGGGCGGAGCGGGGCGGGGTGGGGCGGGGCGGGACATGTACCTCCACAGCGAAGGTTTGCTGGGTCGAGGGGGGGGTGGGGGTGTGTGACAACCCCCCCGCCCCCCCGTCACCACACGTCATGCCCACGGTAACGACTTACAGTGACGGGGGGGGGGGCGTCCATTCCCGTCACGCACCACCCACCCACCCACCGCCTCCCTCCCTTACCCATCACTTGTCCTCTACCTACCACACACACACACACACACACACACACACACACCTGTCGTGTTACAACCACGTACCTGATCCTGTTACTATCCTACACACACACACACCTGTCGTGTTACAACCACACATCTGATCCTGTAACTACCACACACACACCTGTCGTGTTACCATACCACACATCTGTCTTGTACCTACCCCACACACACAAACACACCTGTCGTGTTACAACCACGTACCTGATCCTGTTACTATCCTACACACACACACACACACACACACACCTGTCGTGTTACAACCACACATCTGATCCTGTACCTACCACACACACACACCTGTGTTACAATCACACATCTCTCATGTAACTACCACACACACACCTGTCGTGTTACCACACCACACATCTGTCTTGTAACAAGCACACACACCCGTCACGTAACGAAGTGACATTAATAACACCACTCCTGGCTCTGTTACTCCAGACACAACCACAGGATATGTATGTGTACCTAAATCTGTCCTTCCTCTTCAAAGACGACGTCTGACCGGGTCGAATTTTCATGTCACATTATCA
>NC_092240.1:50527494-50549994 GCF_036320965.1 Panulirus ornatus | reverse complement strand
TTAAGGCAAGCGTAATATATATACATAACCTCGATAAGTTTGGTTTAGTGTAGGCTACAGTAAAATGAATGTTTTCTTATCATTAGATGAGCCAGAGGAGCTGACATCATATACATAAAACTACAGGAAACGTTGGACGGGGAAAAATGTTTCTTTGGTAGCGTCTCTTTCCAAACTTTAATTACAACCATTATATAGGTACACTACATATATCACAGACGTAGCATGTTGCTCTCTGATGATTCTGTCTCATCATCACGAAGATATAGATGTGATGATTCTGACACGGACACACTTCGACATTCAGGGCTGTAATATGCCCAAGAGCGAACGGGCAAACGAGGAATCGAATTTAAATCAAGGAATACTTAAGACATTTCCCCCATCCCACCCCAAGAGAAAGGAACTAGGCGAAAGCGAGAGAGACCTGAAGCGAAGGCCAACCCAAGTGATGCAATCAATATTATGAAAACATTATTCTAAAAGTATAATTCTCCTACGCGAAGAAAAGCCTAAACCAAAACCAACATGGATATATCTATCTATCTATCTATTTATCTATCTATCTATATATCTATCTATCTATTTATATATCTATCTATATATCTATATCTATCTATCTATCTATCTATCTATATTATTATATATATAATATATATATATATATATATATATATATATATATATATATATAATATATATTCCTATGAGTCCATGGGGGAAAATCAAACACGATAAGTTGCCAAGTGCACTTTCGTGTCATAATCACATCATCATCAGGGGAGACACAAGAGAGAAACATAACAGTCAGTCGATATACAACGAAGAGACGTAGCTAGGACGCCATTTGGTAAAACATACATCCACATAAATAATCCTAAATCAACCTTTCCAAAAAAAACAAAAAAGGAGACCTTTAAGAATTGATAATAATGTACCTCTCCTAACGCAACCATCAAACCATGACATCAAAACCAGAAACACACACACGTCTATGCGCATCTCGCCTGAACCTGGCCTTACACACTTTCTAATGAAAATTCAATATACATTCGTCCTACACTTTCTAATGAAAATTCAATATACATTCGTCCTACACTTTCTAATGAAAATTCAATATACATTCGTCCTACACTTTCTAATGAAAATTCAATATACATTCGTCCTACACTTTCTAATGAAAATTCAATATACATTCGTCCTACGCATTCTAATGAAAATTCAATATACATTCGTCCTACACTTTCTAATGAAAATTCAATATACATTCGTCCAACACTTTCTAATGAAAATTCAATATACATTCGTCCTACACTTTCTAATGAAAATTCAATATACATTCGTCCTACACTTTCTAATGAAAATTCAATATACATTCGTCCTACACTTTCTAATGAAAATTCAATATACATTCGTCCTACAATTTCTAATGAAAATTCAATATACATGCGTCCTAAACTTTCTAATGAAAATTCAATATACATTCGTCCTAAACTTTCTAATGAAAATTCAATATACATTCGTCCTACACTTTCTAATGAAAATTCAATATACATTCGTCCTACACTTTCTAATGAAAATTCAATATACATTCGTCCTACGCTTTCTAATGAAAATTCAATATACATTCGTCCTACACTTTCTAATGAAAATTCAATATACATTCGTCCTACACTTTCTAATGAAAATTCAATATACATTCGTCCTACACTTTCTAATGAAAATTCAATATACATTCGTCCTACACTTTCTAATGAAAATTCAATATACATTCGTCCAACGCTTTCTAATGAAAATTCAATATACATGCGTCCTACACTTTCGAATGAAAATTCAATATACATGCGTCCTACACTTTCTAATGAAAATTCAATATACATTCGTCCTACACTTTCTCATGAAAATTCAATATACATTCGTCCTACACTTTCTAATGAAAATTCAATATACATTCGTCCTACACTTTCTAATGAAAATTCAATATACATTCGTCCTACACTTTCTAATGAAAATTCAATATACATTCGTCCTACACTTTCTAATGAAAATTCAATATACATTCGTCCACTTTCTAATGAAAATTCAATATACATTCGTCCTACACTTTCTAATGAAAATTCAATATACATGCGTCCTACACTTTCTAATGAAAATTCAATATACATTCGTCCTACACTTTCTCATGAAAATTCAATATACATTCGTCCAACACTTTCTAATGAAAATTCAATATACATTCGTCCTATGCTTTCTAATGAAAATTCAATATACATTCATCCTACACTTTCTAATGAAAATTCAATATACATTCGTCCAAATTCAATATACATTCTTCCTCGTCCTCTCAACATATCTGCTGGTGTGTGGACATTAGCCATGAACACTCCCTGAACTGGAAATAAGTCGATGAAAGAGAACACCACAAAGTGGAGGAAAAAGGAATGCAAATATTTGGCCCAAACCTCGCTTGAACGAAACATACGAATAACGTTAACCCACCTTGCTTCGGGGGGGGGGATTCGAACCCGGTCCAAACAACACGAGTTCGGGATAACAGTTTCATTACAGGACTCTGTACGTGAGAGTAGTTCAGGTCCCAAACTGTCCCATTCAGTAGTTTATAAATACTGAAGAGAATACACGACAAGGCGTTAAAACACACACACACAACACACACACAAACACGACCACTGCAATATCCTTTCCCTTACCTTCACCCACACCACCAACTCGAACCCCCTCACAAGGGCCAAGAAGGAGTGTTGCCACGTATCCACACACACACACACAACACACACACGCACTTACACACACACACAACACACACACGAAGAGGAAGTACGCTCCAATCACACAGAGCCGCGAATGGCCTCCTGTGTGAGGGAAGAGATCTTGTGAAAACCATCTGAAGTTTTCTCCACGGAGCGTATCAACTTGCACGCAGATGGAGGTTGCCAGAAACCTACTAGCCTAGCTTTACTTTGAGGCCGTGGTACAGTGTACGCCACCAGGCTTTACGCTCTGGCGAATCCCGTATGAAGATGGTCCACGTTCGAATCCTCGTTGAAGACGAGAACTTATTACACGTGCATCTTGTGGGCAAAGTGTGTCTGACTATGAATACAAGACTGGAGAATACATAGACCATTATGTACCAGCGTATGTAGGGGGAATCTTTAGTCTCCATTCATGATATTAATCAAGTATATAAATATATATATGTTGGAAAGGATCACAATTTTGCGCGTGATCAAGATATTCCTATGAGTCCACGGGGGAAAATGAAACACGATAAGTTCCCAAGTGCACTTTCGTGTCATAATCACATCATCAGGGGAGACACAAGAGAGAAATATGTCAGTATATCAACTGATTTATATTTCTCTCTTGGGTCTCCCCTGATGATGTGATTATGACACGAAAGTGCACTTGGGAACTTATCGTGTTTCATATTCCCCGTGGACTCATGTGAATAAATATATATATAATATATATATATATATATATATATATATATATATATATATATATATATACAAACCTTCACCGTAAAGAGGTATAGGTTTAAATCCCTCACACCATCCTCCTTTCAACACGTTCATTTGACAATGGCACTCCCGTTCTTTCCCAGGAAGGTACATTCTGGATACAGCAGGCGATGCTCCGGAGGTACAGCAAGATACAGGGGAACCCGTGGTGAGTGAGACGCAGGGGTAGAAGTCTGCTTTCTGGCTCTCTGCTTCTGTTTGACCCACTCCGCTTGCCCGACATTCAAGAACGTTAGGTCCACTTCGAACCCATTCCCCCGTAACCGAGTTTAACTCAAATTTCCGTGTATATATATATATTATATATTATATATATATATTATATATATATATATTTTTTTTTTTTTTTTTTTTCATACTATTCGCTATTTCCCGCGATAGCGAGTAGCGTTAAGAAAGGAGGCTTTGAGAATATCCTCACCTGGACCTCTTCTTGTTCCTTCTTTTGGAAAAAAACAAAAAAAACAGAGGGGAGGATTTCCAGCCCCGCTCCCTTCCTTTTAGTCGCTTCTACGACACGCAGGGAATACGTGGAAGTATTCTTCCCCCTATCCCCAGGGATAATATATATATATATATATATATTTATTCATTATCATTATCATTTTGCTTTGTCGCTCTCTCCCGCGTTAGCGAGGTAGCGCAAGGAAACAGACGAAAGAAATGGCCCAACCCACCCCCATACACATGTATATACATACACGTCCTCACACGCAAATATACATACCTATACATCTCAATGTATACATATATATATATATCACACACAGACATATACATATATACACATGTACATAATTCATACTGTCTGCCTTTATTCATTCCCATCGCCACCTCGCCACACATGGAATAACAACCCCCTCCCCCCTCATGTGTGCGAGGTACCGCTAGGAAAAGACAACAAAGGCCCCATTCGTTCACACTCAGTCTCTAGCTGTCATGTAATAATGCACCGAAACCACAGCTCCCTTTCCACATCCAGGCCCCACAGAACTTTCCATGGTTTACCCCAGACGCTTTGCATATATATATATATATATATATATATTATATATATATATATATATATATATATATATATATATATATATATATATATATATTGATAATGGGTATTAAAGCATCACCAAGTACAGCTGGGAATACAGTCATGCAAACATCTCATCGTACAGTGGACGGCATCCAATTTTTCTTACACCTAGAAAAGGTTTTCGAGTCCACAGAACGAATAGGATTTACCCAAACGCTTCAACGCCCAAGAACCCAAAGTAACTGTGGGGTTCCACCCTCTAGTGGCCTGGTGCGAGCAGGCCTGGACCTCTCCCCCTGTGGTAACCTCGACGGAATGTTTGGAAGATCAGAGGTCAAACTTCATGGCCGGCGACGAACATGGGTAGAGACGGATAGTGTGCTCATTTGCATAAACCGTTTTGGGATGTGGATTAAACGGGTTTACGACTCTACCAAGCCTAGCGCACGCGCGCGCCCTCCCTCACTCCCACCTGTAATGGTAAAATTGTTCACAGGAAAACTCAGCAATGCATTAGCAAAAGTTTATATATATATATAATATATATATATATATATATATATATATATAATATATATATATATATATAATCTTTCATACTATTCGCCATTTCCCGCGTTAGCGAGGTAGCGTTAAGAACAGAGGACTGGGCCTATGAGGGAATATCCTCACCTGGCCCCCTTCTCTGTTCCTTCTTTTGGAAAATAAGAAAAAAAAGAAAACGAGAGGGGAGGATTTCCAGCCCACCTTCAGCTCCCTTCCCTTTTAGTCGCCTTCTACGACACGCAGGGAATACGTGGGAAGTATTCTTTCTCCTCTATCCCCAAGGATATATATATATATATATATATATATATATATATATATATATATATATATATATATATATATATTGGAAAGGATCACAATTTTGCTCGTGATCAAGATATTCCTATGAGTCCACGGGGAAAAATGAAACACGAAAAGTTGCCAAGTGCACTTTCGTGTAATAATCACATCATCAGGGGAGACACAAGAGAGAAATATAACAGTCAGTTGATATACATCGGAGAGACGAAGCTAGGACGCCATTTGGTAGACATGTTTACAGCACGAGCCCCCTCCCCCCAAAAAAGGAAGATGAACAGCTGGGTTGACTGTGGACCGCTTACCGCCACCAGCTTTCGAACTGTCGTAGCAGGCTCGGACCCCAGGCGGGTCGTTGAATGCGTCACTGTTAGCAAACCACCTGTGTACCACCTAACCATCTGGCCACTGTGGTCTGATGAAAGACCAATTTGTGAGCTTCGATATATATATTTTTCATTGAAATACGTATATTATAACGAAGTTCCCTCTCTCTGCAAAACCATAGTACATTGTTTCATCACATCACTCCTCTGTACGAAACTATTGGCTATTCTATGGTATTAATCATAAATTCATTCTCACTCAAAAAAGGCCACAGGATTCATAATATTTCCCTACAACAGATTCAAAATTTATGATAATCTAACATTATTAATATTACTGGTTCAATTCACAACCCATATAACTCCAAAAGAAAAAATGTAATGTCTCAGTTCGCCGAGATACAACGATGTATTCTCAAATACCACTCATGTCTTGTTTTTCCATCCAGCTTTTCATCATAATCTTCGACTACTTCATAATTCATAAAGAGATTCGAATATGTTCAGTTATTATTCATTTAGCCAAAATAAACAACTTAGCAACAGCCGGCAACACCGTGTCCTGTGCGTGGCATTTAACGGGGCTGCCAGACGAAAAAAAAAATAATATCATGAATTTCTTAATTCAAAACGACATTTCGTGAGAAGCCATTTTGATCAACATCACTTTCGAGATGAACCTTTCAAGAATTGTTAATACAAGCACAAGAATTCAATGTAATTAAACTCTCTTATATAATTTTCCAAAAGAAGGAACAGAGAAGGGGGCCAGGTGAGGATATTCCCTCAAAGGCCCAGTCCTCTGTTCTTAACGCTACCTCGCTAACGCGGGAAATGGCGAATAGTTTGAAAAAAAAAATATATATATATATATATATACATATATATATATATATATATATATATATATATATATATATATTATATAATGGTAAATATATATACTATACTCACTGCTTCAGTACATGTAAACTGTTACATAGAGCTTCATGGTCAAAACGTACATCTATGGCACGTATGTGTGGCACTCTGAAAGTACTCTGACGATTACCTAAATCATTTACGAACAACACATAAGTCTCACAACATCTTCCAGTCTCTTCACAACACACAGGCCAAGCAACCTACTCCAGTGGGCCTCGCTTGGCCTCCGTTTTCTGTGGAACATCAACACCTTAAAGTTACCATAACTGATATATATATATATATATTACCTCTAATAGTGTTTTAATCCTGCAATTTGTACACACGCGTCCTTCTTTCAGACTATATGATACAGGAGAAATGCTAGCCATTAGGAACACCAAGCCAGAGCAATATATAAATCTATAAACATATACGTTTGGATAATCATTATCTAGCTACTACTTCAGTTCAAAATCGTACAATGTAAAAGATTTTACCACAGAAGCAGCGAAGTGAATCACGAAAGATCACAAGAATATTTATTATCTATTCATTTTGCTTTGTCGCTGTCTGCCGCGTTAGCGAGGTAGCGCAAGGAAACAGACGAAAGAAATGGCCCAACCCACCCCCATACACATGTATATACATACACGTCCACACACGCAAGTATACATACCTATACATCTCAATGTATACATATATAATATAACACACAGACATATACATATATACACATGACAAATTCAACTGTCTGCCTTTATTCATTCCCATCGCCACCTCGCCACACATGGAATAACCTCCCCTCCCCCTCATGTGTGCGAGGTACCGCTAGGAAAAGACAACAAAGGCCCCATTCGTTCACACTCAGTCTCTAGCTGTCATGTAATAATGCCCGAAACCACAGCTCCCTTTCCACATCCAGGCCCCACAAACTTTCCATGGTTTACCCCAGACGCTTTGCATATATATATATATATATATATAATATATATATATATATATATATATAATATATATATAAATATATATATATATATAATATATTGATAATGGGTATTAGAGCATCACAGTACAGCTGGGAATACAGTCATGCAAACATCTCATCGTAAAGTGGACGGCATCCAATTTTTCTTACACCTAAAAAAGGTTTTCGAGTCCACAGAACGAATAGGATTTACCCAAACGCTTCAACGCCCAAGAACCCAAAGTAACTGTGGGGTTCCACCCTCTAGTGGCCTGGTGCGAGCAGGCCTGGACCTCTCCCCCTGTGGTAACCTCGACGGAATGTTTGGAAGATCAGAGGTCAAACTTCATGTCCGGCGACGAACATGGGTAGAGACGGATAGTGTGCTCATTTGCATAAACCGTTTTGGGATGTGGATTAAACGGGTTTACGACTCTACCAAGCCTAGCGCACGCGCGCGCCCTCCCTCACTCCCACCTGTAATGGTAAAATTGTTCACAGGAAAACTCAGCAATGCATTAGCAAAAGTTTATATATATATATTATAATATATATATATATATATATATATAATATATATAATATATATATATAAATATACATCTTTCATACTATTCGCCATTTCCCGCGTTAGCGAGGTAGCGTTAAGAACAGAGGACTGGGCCTATGAGGGAATATCCTCACCTGGCCCCCTTCTCTGTTCCTTCTTTTGGAAAATAAGAAAAAAAAGAAAACGAGAGGGGAGGATTTCCAGCCCACCTTCAGCTCCCTTCCCTTTTAGTCGCCTTCTACGACACGCAGGGAATACGTGGGAAGTATTCTTTCTCCCCTATCCCCAGGGATATATATATATATATATATATATATAATATATATATATATATATATATATAATATATAATATGAGATCAAGTGTGTAAACCTTACCAAGGTAATATGATAACAACAATTGCCAACCATTACTGATTCCCTTAACAAGCTCACAGGTATAAATGGGCAAGTAGACGTCTTTGTATCCAGATTAACCCCCTCCCTCCCCCCAACAAGGAAGATGAACAGCTAGGTTGACTGTGGACCGCTTACCGCCACCAGCTTTCGAACTGTCGTAGCAGGCTCGGACCCCAGGCGGCTCGTTGAATGCGTCACTGTTAGCAAACCACCTGTGTACCACCTAACCATCTGGCCACTGTGGTCTGATAAAACACCAATTTGTGAGCTTCGATATATATATTTTTTATTGAAATACGTATATTATAACGAAGTTCCCTCTCTCTGCAAAACCATAGTACATTGTTTCATCACATCACTCCTCTGTACGAAACTATTGGCTATTCTATGGTATTAATCATAAATTCATTCTCACTCAAAAAAGGCCACAGGATTCATAATATTTCCCTACAACAGATTCAAATTTTATGATAATCTAACATTATTAATATTACTGGTTCAATTCACAACCCATATAACTCCAAAAAAAAAAATGTAATGTCTCAGTTCGCCGAGATACAACGATGTATTCTCAAATACCACTCATGTGTTGTTTTTCCATCCAGCTTTTCATCATAATCTTCGACTACTTCATCATTCATAAAGAGATTCGAATATGTTCAGTTATTATTCATTTAGCCAAAATAAACAACTTAGCAACAGCCGGCAACACCGTGTCCTGTGCGTGGCATTTAACGGGCTGCCAGACGAAAAAAAAATAATATCATGAATTTCTTAATTCAAAACGACATTTCGTGAGAAGCCATTTTGATCAACATCACTTTCGAGATGAATTTTCAAGAATTGTTAATACAAGCACAAGAATTCAATGTAATTAAACTCTTTCTTATATAATTTTCCAAAAGAAGGAACAGAGAAGGGGCCAGGTGAGGATATTCCCTCAAAGGCCCAGTCTCTGTTCTTAACGCTACCTCGCTAACGCGGGAAATGGCAAATAGTTTGAAAAAAAATATATATAATATATATATACATAATATATATATATATATATATATATATATATAATATATATAATATAATATATAAAATATATCATGTAATATATATACTATATTCACTGCTTCAGTACATGTAAACTGTTACATAGAGCTTCATGGTCAAAATGTACATCTATGGCACGTATGTGTGCACTCTGAAAGTACTCTGACGATTACCTAAATCATTTACGAACAACATCTAAGTCTCACAACATCTTCCAGTCTCTTCACAACACACAGTCCAAGCAACCTACTCCAGTGGGCCTCGCTTAGCCTCCGTTTTCTGTGGAACATCAACACCTTAAAGTTACCATAACTGATATATATATATATTACCTCTAATAGTGTTTTAATCCTGCAATTTGTACACATGCGTCCTTCTTTCAGACTATATGATACAGGGGAAATGCTAGCCATTAGGAACACTAAGCCAGAGCAATATATAAATCTATAAACATATACGTTTGGATAATCATTATCTAGCTACAACTTTAGTTCAAAATCGTATCACGTAAAGATTTTACCACAGAAGCAGCGAAATGAATCAAGAAAGATCACAAGAATATCTATTATTTATCTATCTTGCTTTGTCGCTGTCTCCCGCGTTAGCGAGGTAGCGCAAGGAAACAGACGAAAGAAATGGCCCAACCCACCCCCATACACATGTATATACATACGTCCACACACGCAAGTATCATACCTATACATCTCAATGTACACATATATATAACACCACAGACACATACATATATACCCATGCACACAATTCACACTGTCTGCCTTTGTTCATTCCCATCGCCACCTCGCCACACATGGAATACCATCCCCCTCCTCCCTCATGTGTGCGAGGTAGCGCTAGGAAAAGACAACAAAGGCCCCATTCGTTCACACTCAGTCTCTAGCTGTCATGTAATAATGCCCGAAACCACAGCTCCCTTTCCACATCCAGGCCCCACAAAACTTTCCATGGTTTACCCCAGACGCTTCACATGCCCTGATTCAATCTGTTGACAGCACGTCGACCCCGGTATACCACATCGATCCAATTCACTCTATTCCTTGCCCGCCTTTCACCCTCCTGCATGTTCAGGCCCCGATCACACAAAATCTTTTTCACTCCATCTTTCCACCTCCAATTTGGTCTCCCACTCCTCCTCGTTCCCTCCACCTCCGACACATATATCCTCTTGGTCAATCTTTCCTCACTCAATATATATATATATATATATAATATATAATATATATATATATATATATATATATATATATATATATATATATATAATATATAAACATATATATGTCGTATGTAAATGGCCATTCCTCACTTCAGCTACTGAGACAACACCAGGATATGGCTGACCCATTCCCATGTGATACCCCGCCCCGCCCCGCCCCGCCCAGGCACCAGCATCCGCTACACCCAGCTGCCCTGCCGCCCCAGCTGCCCCGTCACTCTCCTACCACAGCCTCCCGCCCCGCCGCCCCAGCTGACCCTGTTACACCCGCCACTTGACACCTCCCGTTGCTGATAACAAAAATATAACGCTTGTATCTCCGTTTCATCAGCAGATGGCGTAGCCCCGGCCGCGTCACGCAGCATCTCCAACCCACATACCATCACGTACGACCCCCCCTTTCATCATATGGTTACGAGTCGTTCTTGGCCCTAGCTGGAGGGGGAGATTAAGCCATACGTACCCCTCTCCCGACTTCCCTCACCACAGCCAAGTGTTTACGAAGCCACCAGAGTCGTACAAGGCCGGTCCCACAGACCGAAGGAGATGTGCATATATATTTTTACCCGAGGAATGCGTACGACCTTATGATGACGACGCCCGAGGATAATATTTTGGATGATGTGTGTGTAATTAAAGCTCATGGGGGCACACTGGTGGTTCAAGTAGTTAGGGCAATTGCGCATGAAAGGAGGAGGATGGTGGGGTGGTTTGACTGTTTCGAGGAATCCGTCCTTGTTTGTGAGCGCAAGATGCGACGGTGTTATCTACTGGTCATCACTACAATGGCACTACAGAGAATCATGCTCTAAAAGACCTCGATAGATCACAAGCTTTCCACAAAGTCTGGCAACGGCATCTCACAGCCAATTCCTCTACGTTTGGACTTCCCTCTCCCTCCCACTTCCTCTCTCTGATCACTCATATCTACCTTCCTCTCTGGCTGATTAGTCTCAGTACCTCTCCAGGGTTCAGTCTCGCGCTCTCACATCCCCGTTTCCCTATCGAATGCGGTGTTCTAAGGGCTCCCTCCGTTCCGTCACCTACACCTACACATGAAGACTCCTACAGCGCATTGCCCCCCACTCCAACACCCGACCTTCCAATCTCGCTCCAGCTTCGTTGCGTCTCGTCGCAACTATCTCTTCGACTCTGAAGAGGATCTACCACAGGAAGAGATGACAACTAACTCCTGCCCTTATGTTTAATATCTCTAGAGCCCCATTTCCATCTCCTCGCGTCTCTCCAACTTTTTAAAAACCCCGACACGTCTCACCTGTGTTGGGAACCCGACATTACTCACGTAGCAAAGTCCCGGCCTCCGGGGAGTTAAGAAGCCGTGGTCATATGTCGCGAATTCATTCTACATTTTTTCTTTTTCTTCCACTGAACGGAAGGCCGGATTATGCAACGGGACCAGACACGTCCTTGGACGGAGCCCTGCTGTCGCATCTGGTGAATACGCGCTCCTCATCTCGGCCACATCCCCCCACCCAACGCTGACCTCGAAACTTAGATTCGCTAGCCTTGCGTAGCCGCTTCAGCGTTGGTGCTCTCTCTCTCTCTCTCTCTCTCTCTCTCTCTCTCTCTCTCTCTCTCTCTCTCTCTCTCTCTCTCTCTCTCTCTCTCTCTCTCTCTCTCTCTCTCTCTCTCTGTATGCGCAAAGACACACCGTAATTAGTAAGAGAAGTAGGATGAAACCGTCCTGGTCATCCATGCTGGTCAACGCAGCTTTAACACACAAGATGGATCTTGAGGTGTCTTCTTCAAAAGTGCGCGCGCGTGCGAGGGTTATCCATGCGTGTGTCATGCGCCAACGTGGGCATGACAATGGAGGGTGTGGGTGTCATGCAGTGACGCGCACGACAACTCCTACAAACGTATGCTCTACCACTCACGCGCATGACGAATATCGAATGACGAATATATGTACATATACATATCTTTCATACTATTCGCCATTTCCCGCGTTAGCGAGGTAGCGTTAAGAACAGAGGACTGGGCCTTTGAGGGAATATCATCACTTGGCCCCCTTCTCTCTTCCTTCTTTTGGAAAATTAGAAAAAAAAAAACGAGAGGGGAGGATTTCCAGCCCCCCCTCAGCTCCCTCCCCTTGTCTTTACGATCCAGATCTGCAATTTCTTGCTCAAATTACAGAAAATTGTGCACACCTTGTGGACAGCCCCCCTCCCAAAAAGGACATAGGTGAAGCGCTCACAGGTCCCACGACTGCAAGGAATATATGTGTCGTCAAGACATAAGGGGAGAGAAAATGGAGTCGCACAGGAAAGAGCAGACACATCATGTCCAAGAAGAGACAGCAACCATCCATTGTCTCAAGAAGACAGACACATCCATGGGTCGCACAGAGAGGAGACACATCCAGTCCACGAAAACAACCATCCATGGCGTCACAAGAAGACAACAACAATGGCGTCCAAGAGAGACAGACATCCAGGTCTCACAGGAGAGACAGACACTCCGATGGTCTCACAAAGAGACACATCAATGTCTCACAAGAAGACAGAACATCATGTCGTCCAAGAGACAGACATCAATGTCGTCACAAGGGACACCCACAATAGGTCGTCACAAGAGACGACACATCCAGGGTCACAGAAAGACAGACATCAATGGTCGTCAGAGAGAGACAGACAACAATGCGTCACAGAGAGAGACAGACACTCAATGGGGTCGTCACAAAGACAGACAATCAAGGCGTCACAGAGAGAGACAGACACATCCAATGGGGTCGTCACAGAGAAGACACATCCAATAGGGTCGTCACAGAGAGAGACAGACACATCCATGTCGTCCAAGAAGACAGACACCAAGGTCTCAGAGAGACAGACACACATGGTCGTCAAGAGAAACAGCGCACACTCAAGACTGACCGAGGACAGTAGAGAAGAGAAGGAGAAGGAGAAGGAGGAGGAGGAGGAGATGTGTGTGTGGGGGTGTGGGGTGTGTGGGGGTCCGTGCTGACGACGCCACACAGGGATGCTGATACGGGCGGGTGGGTGGGTGTGTGTGTGTATGGTGGTTGATGCTGAAGGAGCTGTGAGGCTTGAGGGACGTGGTGGGTGGGTTGGTAAATAAGACAGACCATACGAGAATCTTGATCCAAAGGAAAGTCTTAGTCCAGAGCGTCCCCTCATCAAACACAGACAGCGAGAATACATCACAGGGGAGGGGAAAACACACATGATGCACGACATAGTAGATAAATATATGCATAATTGCGACATAATACATATATATTTATGCATAATTGGGGACGTGCCGCCAAGGGAAAGTGAGGGATGCAGAGGGTTTGGCGTGGCGAGCCCTTGTGCTGGCCGGCCGGCCCGCCTCGAGGTTGTACGTACCTGGTAGACGGAGGCTCGCTGGTGGCAGAAGGAGTAGCTGGTGGTGAAACTGTATCGTTCGGCGGGTGCAACATATCAGGAACATGAGGGCGACACCTTAACTCCACCTCTTCCCTGCTCCTGCTCCTCCTCCTCCTCCTCACCACCTCGCCTGCTGCATCCTGGCCCACTCCACCGGCGTCAGCGCCTCCCTCAAGACATCTCCTGGGGTCAGGCGAGAACCTGGGGTCAAGGGAGCACCAAGGGTCGCCTCGACGCCTGGGGTCAAGGGAGCACCTGGGGTCACCTCGACGCCTGGGGTCAAGGGAGCACCTGGGGTCACCTCGACGCCTGGGGTCAAGGGAGCACCTGGGGTCACCTCGACGCCTGGGGTCAAGGGAGCACCTGAGGTAAGCTGGACACCTGGGGTCAGTGCAACATCTGGGGTTAAGGCAGCAGCACGTTTGACGAGCGCAGCAGCACCTGCTGGAGGGGGGGCAGCAGCATCTGGGGTCAGGGCAGCAGCTGGGGTCTGTACAGCACCTGGGGTCAGGGCAACACCTCCGGGCAATGGGGCATCTGGGGTCTGTACACCAGCTGGGGTCAGTACAGCGCCTGGGGTCAGGACAGCAGCTGGGGTCAGTACAGCAGCTGGGGTCAGGACAGCAGCTGGGGTCAGCACAGCAGCTGGGGTCAGGACAGCAGCTGGGGTCTGTACAGCAGCTGGGATCAGCACAGCAGCTGGGGTCTGTACAGCAGCTGGGGTCCAGGGCAACACCTTGGGTCAGTACAGCAGCTGGGGTCAGGGCAACACCTTGGGTCAGTACAGCAGCTGGGGTCAGAACAGCACCTGGGGTCAGTACAGCAGTGGGGTCAGGCAACACCAGGGGTCAGGGCCGTACTTGGGGTCAGGGGTGTACTTAGCCACTGCGACTACACCGTCGTGTAAGCCCCCGCCAGGTGGTGTACACACGCGCTCACTCCCCTCCCGCCCGGTGTACACAGTACGACGTACACGTTCGCCACACTCCCGCCCGGTGTACATACACGGCAGACGACAGATGGTACGGTGAACACACACACACACACCAGTGCGCGTTCTTCTGTCGCTGATCACCGTCTGTGGCTATGTAATCTACCCTTCCCTCTGCACTACGGAGAGAGACAGGGAAAAAAAAATACATTATGTATCAATACAACGAATTATGATTCGTTGTTTCCAACGGAAGGTGTCATATAGCAACGGGGAGACACAAAAGCATTCGTTGCCTTCACTGGAAGGCTTCACTTCTTGCAATATCCTTCGCCAAACGCCTTTTCCCCCCCGGGTGTTTTGACGGTCGGTCATAGAGCACATTGTAAGGTACAGTGGCATATTGTGAGGTACAGTGGCAAGGTACAGTGGCATATTGTGAGGTACAGTGGCATATTGTGAGATACAGTGGCATATCGTAAGGTACAGTGACATACTGTAAGGTACAGTGGCATACCGTAAGGTACAGTGACATACTGTGAGGTACATCCAAATCCACAAAACAGTACGACCCTTGAACATGACGTACGACCCTTGAGCACGACTGTAAGCCGTCATGCCAGAAGGTCGTACCGACGTACTCAAAGGGTCACACCGTCGTGCACAACGATCGTAGTGTCGTGCTCAAGGGTCGTACTGTCGTACTCAAGGATCGTACCGTCGTGCACAAGGGTCGCACTGCCGTGCTCAAGGGTCGTACCGTCGTGATCAAGGGTCGTATACCGTCGTGGTCAAGGGTCGTACCGTCGTGGCAGTCGAACCGTCGGTCAGTATACCGTCGTGCTCAAGTCGACGTCGTGCTCAAGGGTCGTATACCGTCGTGCTCAAGGGTCGTGTTTAAAGGATGAACACAACAACAGTTCGAACCCAGGGTTCGAACCGAGAGTCTATCACCCAATCAACTCGGGGCAAAAAACGCAACTTAAGAACGTAAACACCAAATCAAATTCTTAAACCATGTGTTCTAACACACAAGATCTAAACTATATCATATTCATAAACCATAACTTACATCTCTAAATATGTACGAACGTAAAAACAAACCTAATTGAAGTTAATATATATATATATATATATATATATAATATATATATATATAATATATATATATATATATATATATATATAGGAGTAGCAGTACTCCTGAAACAGGAGTTGTGGGAGTATGTGATAGAATGTAAGAAAGTAAATTCTCGATTAATATGGGTAAAACTGAAAGTTGATGGAGAGAGATGGGTATTTATTGGTGCATATGCACCTGGGCATGAGAAGAAAGACATGAGAGGCAAGTGTTTTGGGGCAGCTGAATGAGTGTGTTAGTGGTTTTGATGCACGGGACAGGGTTATAGTGATGGGTGATTTGAATGCAAAGGTGAGTAATGTGGCAGTTGAGGGAATAATTGGTATACATGGGGTGTTCAGTGTTGTAAATGGAAATGGTGAAGAGCTTGTAGATTTATGTGCTGAAAAAGGACTGGTGATTGGGAATACCTGGTTTAAAAAGCGAGATATACATAAGTATACGTAGTAAGTAGGAGAGATGGCCAGAGAGCGTTATTGATTACGTGTTAATTGACAGGCGCGCGAAAGAGAGACTTTTGGATGTAAATGTGCTGAGAGGTGCAACTGGAGGATTGTCTGATCATTATCTTGTGGAGGCTAAGGTGAAGATTTGTATGGGTTTTCAGAAAAGAAGAGTGAATGTTGGGGTGAAGAGGGTGGTGAGAGTGAGTGAGCTTGGGAAGGAGACTTGTGTGAGGAAGTACCAGAGAGACTGAGTACAGAATGGAAAAAGGTGAGAACAATGGAAGTAAGGGGAGTGGGGAGGAATGGGATGTATTTAGGGAATCAGTGATGGATTGCGCAAAAGATGCTTGTGGCATGAGAAGCGTGGGAGGTGGGTTATAAAAAGGGGTAGTGAGTGGTGGGATAAAGAGGTAAGATTATTATGAAAGAGAAGAGAGAGACATTTGGACGATTTTTGAAGGGAAAAAATGCAATTGAGTGGGAGATGTATAAAAAAAGAGACGGGAAAGGGTCAAGAGAAAGGTGCAAGAGGTGAAAAAGAGGCAAATGAGAGTTGGGGTGAGAGAGTATCATTAAATTTTAGGTAGAATAAAAAAATGTTCTGGAAGGAGGTAAATAAAGTGCGTAAGACAAGGAGCAAATGGGAACTTCAGTGAAGGCGCTAATGGGGAGGTGATAACAAGTAGTGGTGATGTGAGAAGGAGATGGAGTGAGTAATTTTGAAGGTTTGTTGAATGTGTTTTGATGATAGAGTGGCAGATATATGGGTGTTTTGGTCGAGGTGGTGTGCAAAGTGAGAGGGTTGGGGAAAATGATTTGGTAAACAGAGAAGAGGTAGTAAAAGCTTTGCGGAAGATGAAAGCCGGCAAGGCAGCAGGTTTGGATGGTATATGCAGTGGAATTTATTAAAAAAGGGGGACTGTATGTTGACTGGTTGGTAAGGTTATTTAATGTATGTATGACTCATGGTGAGGTGCCTGAGGATTGGAGAATGCGTGCATAGTGCCATTGTACAAAGGCAAAGGGGATAAGAGTGAGTGTTCAAATTACAGAGGTAATAAGTTTGTTGAGTATTCCTGGTAAATTATATGGGAGGGTATTGATTGAAGGGTGAAGGCATGTACAGAGCATCAGATTGGGGAAGAGCAGTGTGGTTTTCAGAAGTGGTAGAGGATGTGTGGATCAGGTGTTTGCTTCGAAGAATGTATGTGAGAAATACTTAGAAAAAGCAAATGGATTTGTATGTAGCATTTATGGATCAGAGAAGGCATATGATTAGAGTTGATAGAGATGCTCTGTGGAAGGTATCAAGAAATATGGTGTGGGTGGCAAGTTGTTAGAAGCAGTGAAAAGTTTTTATCGAGGATGTAAGCATGTGAACGTGTAGGAAGAGAGAAAGTGATTGGTTCTCAGTGAATGTAGGTTTGCGGCAGGGGTGTAGTGATGTCTCCATGGTTGTTTAATTTGTTTATGGATGGGGTTGTTAGGGAGTGAATGCAAGAGTTTTGGAAAGAGGGGCAAAAATGAAGTCTGTTGTGGATGAGAGAGCTTGGGAAGTGAGTCAGTTGTTGTTCGCTGATGATACAGCGCTGGTGGCTGATTCATGTGAGAAACTGCAGATGCTGGTGACTGAGTTTGGTAAAGTGTGTGAAAGAAAAAAAGTTATATATATATATATATATATATATATATATATAATATATATATATATGCTCGTTGCCACTTCTTGTAGACACCCAAACACACAAGACGTAAACTTCTGCCTGGGTAAAATTCGCTCTCATAACTTCTGTGTCGTAAAAACCAGTGTGGATTCAAGGGAGGATAAACTTTACCATACAATATACGATAATCTTCATGATGATATTGGCTCCAAATACTTTGAAAAGTATTCTGATATTCTGCCTCCTGTCGACTCTGCTTCCACTCACCGTGTATAAAGGTGTTGTATAATGCCATGGCCATGTAGGCCCCCCCCCCAATGCAATTCCAGGCCAAGGGGGCCTTTTCTTTTGTTTTGTTTTTTTGTTTTTTTGTACATTCTTTTGTTTTGTACCGCGCCCACACACAGTGGAGGTGTGTATAGCAGGGCACAATACACACTCCCTGCCGCTCCAGGCAGGAGAGGGGAAACAACACGGTCGAATCAAATTACAACCCAATATTTCACGAGGTTGTAGTTTTTCTTTTGTATTTTTCTTTTCTTTTCCTTCTATCCAAGGTGGTGGTGACATACATTACAGAGCCCGGCTGGAGTTTCAATTAGGCTTACGTCACCACCTGGTGTTGAGTTGTGATGAGTTGTGATGAGTCGTCATCACCTGGTGTTGAGTTGTGATGAGTTGTGTTGAGTTGTGATGAGTCGTGATGGGTCGTCACAACCTGGTGTTGAGTTGTGATGAGTTGTGTTGAGTTGTTGTGATGAGTTGTGTGGCTTACGGTGAACGCGACTGAGGTGTTCAAATGAATATGGTGAGACACGATTGGTTAGCCCAACAGCTTTGAATAAGTACAAATGAATAGCCATATTATCAACTCACCATTGGATGTAACGTTACGTTACCTACCTCTCGCGTTACGTTACCTACCCCCCCCCATCCCCCCTTCTCTGTAACCCCTTCGGGGTGTGACAGCGTGACCCTTTGACCTCAGCCTTCCGGGGGGTGTGGGTTAGGTTAAAAGGTCACACCATCATAACCTATGGTTAACGGGGGGTCAAGGGTCGTCCCAAAATAGGGTCAAGGAGAGAGAGAGAGAGAGAGAGAGAGAGAGAGAGAGAGAGAGAGAGAGAGAGAGAGAGAGAGAGAGAGAGAGACTGTTAGAAGTGCAATTGGCAGCCAGTCCAAGCAGTCACTGACCGTAAACCACTCGTCCCAGTTAAATATCCAACCTCATGTTTAACTGATATGGCTACACCTCATGTTTAACTGATATGGCTACACCTCATGTTTAAATGACATAGCTACACCTCATGTGATCCAAATATCACTACACCTTGTATGTTCTCACTAATATAACATAACAAAATGTGCTTGCGCATCAATCTTCACTTACATACGAACGACCACACGGACAATTCGTTCTAAACGCCACCCATTTAACTACTGATGCACACGTACTTATCATAAACAAATGAAGAAAAAAATTAATTAGACAGACTTTTCCCCCTTGAACGACCCTTAGCCTCGAACAGCCCCTAACCATGGGCCAAAGTCATTTCCTTTATAGAGGAGACGGCAACACACAGCTGTAGGACAGAGGCAAAACACCGCACATGCAAAGCCAATGGTCAAAATACCGGCGCATTTGTGTGTCCAAAATGACTTGGTTTATATGAAGTTAGGAGTCCACAGTATTACGGAGGATAGGAACGTGTGTGTGTGTGTGTATTAGATGTGTGTGTGTGTGTGTGTGTGTGGTGTTGGGTTTGGGTGTGTGGCGGGGTGGCGACGAGAATGGATGAAGGCGGCAAGTATGAATAGGTGTACATGTGCATATATGTATTATGTCTGTGTATGTGTATGTACGTATACGGTGAAATGTATAGGTATGTATATGTGCGCGTGTGGGCGTTTATGTATATACATGTGTATGTGGGTGGGTTGGGCCATTCCTCGTCTGTTTCATTGCGCTACCTCGCTGACGCGGGAGACGACGCTTAAGCATAATATACATATACATAATAATAATATATATAAATATAATATATATATATATAATATATATATATATATAATATATATCAAAACAGTCGTATGGAGAATACATAGGTTTTCAAATGGCGATGCATAATCTGTCTTGGCCGAGAGTATGTAAGGTAATTAGCTCAACAGTATCTTAATTCAACTGCTGGTTTGAAACTAATTACGCGGTACACGTAACATAATTACGTACTTAAGTAAAAATGAGTATGAATATGTTTAAACCCTGCTTACTCCTGCCTCAAACAGTTTAATTGATCAACTACTAATTGGAAAACCAGTGTAACTCTATGAAGGGAGTAGATGATAAACATAGTCCACTAACTGTCATACGAAAACAAAATGCTACGTATACATGAAGAAATCATATAGAAATGAATGAATAATGATGGGTAATAATAATAATAAAAAAAAAGGGTCTGTCTTGGATAATTACATGTTAACCTACTGGCGTCCTAGCTACGTTTCTTCGTTGTATATCAACTGACTGTTATATTTCTTGTGTCTCCCCTGATGATGTGATTATGACACGAAGTGCACTGGGAACTTATCGTGTTTCATTTTCCCCCGTGGACTCATAGGAAATAAATATATATAATATATATATATATATATAAATATAAATATATATATATATATTATATATATATATATAAATATAATATATCCCTGGGGATAGGGGAGAAAGAATACTTCCACGTATTCCCGGCGTGTCGTAGAAGGCACTAAAAGGGGAGGGAGCGGGGGCTGGAAATCCTCCCCTCTCGTTTTTTTTTTTGATTTTTCCAAAAGAAGGAACAGAGAACGAGGCCAGGTGAGGATATTCCCTCAGAGGCCCATCCTCTGTTTCTTAACGCTACCTTGCTAAACGCGGGAAATGGTGAATAGTATGAAAGAAAGATATATATATATAATATATAAATAATATATATATATATAAAATATATATATATATACAAGGGGTAGGTGTGAGGTGAGTATGAGTGAGGGTTGTGGAGGGCGAGGGTGAGGGAGGCGGAGGCGGTCGTAGCCACGGGGTGAGGGAGGAGGAGGCCCAAGCAGTGAGGCGCGGGAGGAGGGGGCGGGGGGCCTGACTGCAGAAGGTGCATTGCGGACCTCACACCACCAGCACCAGCAGTGGTCTTGTACCCTACGAGCGTCCTCGCTTCTCTTTCCTCTCCTCCTCCTCCCCCCTTTGGGCCTGTGGTACTAAAGGAGGGAGGGAAGGGAAACTCAACATCCACCAATCCATACTCATACACTTTCATTCTACATACACGGTGTTCTAATGGAGCCAAATGCCCACTTGGTGTGCGATGAACAGCTAGTCCTCCTACCTTCCAGGTTTCCTATACACACATGTCGCTAGAGAAAATGGGTAGCTCAGGGGCGTGACGCAAAGTGCGTCAAAATGCATTTACCTTTTTTTTTCTTCGTCTTTTAACTCCCTCTCAGTCACGGTACAGGCAAAAAAAAAAGGATTTCTGTGTTAGGTGACATATACTCAACCTGTTCCCAACAAAGAACTATATATACGCAATAACACGGCAAAATGCTCCTTGGCGTAGAGGGTATTGTGCTATTGTATCGAAAAACCACACACACACACACACACACACACACACACACACACACACACATACACACACAATCTATTGGCAGGTAAGGTACAAGAGAGAGAGAGAGAGAGAGAGAGAGAGAGAGAGAGAGAGTCACACATACCCTCCCCCTACACCCTAATCTTGTCCAAGCCACTGAGGAGCGCTTGCGTTTCGAAGCGTAGCCTCTCTCCCCTCACTGCCATGGGAGATGTTGAGGTCTAGCCTAGCCTAGCCTAGCCTAGCCACACCCCAGCCGCTTGCGAGAACCTCAAACTCGATAGCCTAGCTACCCTTCACCCCCACACCCCATCCCAGCCGCTACTGGGGAGACGACCTTCCAAGTCCGGTAACTTAACCCTCCCCACAGCTGGGGGGAGTTCCGCAAGCCCGGTAGTCTTAAAAACTCTCCCTCCCTCCCCACACACACTGCTTGGGGAGAACCTCGGCT
>NC_092240.1:50504994-50522494 GCF_036320965.1 Panulirus ornatus | reverse complement strand
GGAGGAGGAGGAGGAGGAGGAGGAGGAGGAGGAGGAGGAGGAGGAGGAGAAGAGGGAAGAGGATGGAGGAAGAGGAGGGGGGAGGAGGAGGAGGCTGGGAGAAGGCAGGGTGGGGGCAGAGTGAGCGCGCTGGCAGGAGGAGGAGGAGCGAGGAGGTGGAGGAGGAGGAGGAGGTCTGGGAAGGGCAAGGGTGTGGCGAGTGAGGCCGCTGGCAGGAGGAGGAGGAGGAGTGAGGAGGGGGGAGGAGGAGGAGGAGGAAGAGGAAGCGGGAAGAGGAGGGAGGAGGTAGGAGGAGGAGGAGGAAGGAGGAGGCGGGGGAAGGCCAGGGGTGTGCAGAGTTGAGGCGCGCTGGCAGGAGGAGGAGGAGGAGGGAGGAGGCTGGGGAAGGCCAGGGTGTGGCAGAGTGAGGCGCGCTGGCAGGAGGAGGAGGAGGAGAGGAGGAGGCTGGGGAAGCCAGGGTGTGGCAGGTGTGAGCGCGATGGCTGGAGGAGGCGTGAGGAGGAGGAGGAGGCTGGGGAAGGCAAGGGTTTGGCAGAGTGTAGGCGCGCTGGCAGGGGGAGGGGGAGGAGGAGGGAGGAGGCTGGGGAAGGCAGGGTGTGGGCAGAGGAGGCGCGCTGGCAGGAGGAGGGTGGAGGTGGTAGAGGAAGTGGAAGAGGATGGGTGGGTGGAAGGAGGAGGAGGAGGAGGAGGCTGGGGAAGGCCAGGGTGTGGCAGAGTGAGGCGCGCTCCCACCGAACACAGCTCATTCCAACGGGACACAAACGTCATACAAACAGCCTACAGGTCTCAGCCTACGAATAATGAACTAATCCGACGCACGAATGATACATACAGGACCGATAGAATGATCATCCTAGACGCAACATGCTATCCGCCGCAGAAGGCATGACAACCTCAGACACGACTCGCCTGTCACTCCGCCGAAGCCTCCAGCTCCTACGAAGAAGAAGAATGATAAATCCTCCGACGGCATCTCCTCCCTCCGGTCCGCCTAGCACCACAGGCCGCCTGAGCACACCTCGCAGCACGACTGATCCAACCGAGGAAGAATACTAATAATACATACTGCACCTCCACGCCTGGCGCCAGCACCTCCGCCACTCTCCTGACACCATCCTCAGCGGCCGCATCTCCCAGCCGCCTGCACCTCCTACTCCTCCGCCTGCACACGCCGCCGCAGTCTCCTCCAGTCTGCGCTGCCATCTCCTCCTCCCGCCTGCACCACCTCCTGACTGACCCGCCTTTCTCCTCCGATTTCGGGCACTCCGTCCTAGTGATCAAGCTAGTGACGCGTCGGGGATTAGGGCGCAGAGGTGAGGAGGACTAAGCGTGCCCTTCGCGTGTTTGCATGAAGTGTATGTTGAAGGGGGGGGGAGGCGAGGGCGCGAGGGGGGGGCGATCGGGTGGAGACGGATTGCGGGTGCGGAGCGGGAGTGAGTGTGGTGGCCAGGCCGCTGTCTAGCAGATCGTGGCAAAGCGTAGACGTTAGCATTTCGAAGAACGGGAATCGGGGGAGGGTGCAGTGCATGGAGCTTCAGATACGGGGGGTGGGGGGGTGGCTGGGGAGGTCGCGACGAGCGGCTGGGGGGGAAGTGGGGGAGGAGGAGTCAGGATTGCGGGCAACTTGCGATGGTTTGGGCGACAGCGGTGGATTAGGGTGCGTGCGCGAGCGGTCTGGCTCGGAGGTGCGTCATTTCGGAAGGTCAGTGGAGAAGTTGGGAGCAAGGGCAGGGGTGTGCTCTGGACTGGAGTGGGTGTGGGGGGGTGGTTTGTCATGGGGGGAGGGGCGGGGGGAAGGCGGCTCGGAAACGGTTTCGGGTGAGGCCGGTGTGCGGTCTGTGTGTTATTAGTGCGCTCATCCAATCTAATGTATTTCGCTAGTTCCTTGTTTCCTTATTTTCTTTCTATTTTTCCTTTCCTTCTTTTCTATACTCATCACTCCCTCATTTATCATAGCATTTCCTCATTGTTTCCAACACTCCCACCACACACAATCAACCTTCCTCACCTCACACCCACACTTTCACACCAGCCATCACAAGTTCCCACATCACTACCACCACACCCTCCTCCAATACCTGGCCTCACCAAGACCCAAATGGGCCACTTACGACCATTTCTCCCCGATGACTACGGACCATTTCCCCCCGGCATGACTTACGGACCATTTCCCCCAGCATGACTTACGGAAACCATTTCCCCCGGGCATGACTTACGGACCATTTCCCCCAGGCATGACTTACAACCCCAAATTCCCCCCGGGATGACTTCGGGGCCCCTTTCCCCCAGCATGGGGGTTTGGGGGAAATTTCCCCCCGCATGACTTACGGCCCCCTTTCCCCAGCATGACTTACGGGCCATTTCCCCCAGCATGACTTACGGCCCATTTCCCCCCGGCATGACTTACGGACCATTTCCCCCAGCATGACTTACGGACCAATTTTCCCCCCGCATGACTTACGGACCATTTCCCCCCGCATGACTTACGGACCATTTCCCCCAGCATGACTTACGGACCCCCCCTTTTTCCCCCAGCCCCTGACTTACCGGGCCCCCCACAACAAAAGGGCCCCAAACCAAAAAATTTCTGATTTCTCGTTCCATGAACTGCATTATTTTCGTTATTTCGAGCTGGGAACAAAAATGGGCCCTACGAAATTTTTATCTATCTAATTCCCATCTTTATCTATCTTTCTATCCACTTCTATCTATCTATAATTTTATATAAATATATTATATATATATAAAAAATAATTATTATATTTTGGAAAAAGGAAACAAAATTTTTTCGCGTGATCAAGTATATTTCCCATGAGTCCACGGGGGAAAAAAAAACCCCGAAAAAGGGTTTCCCAAAATGCACTTTGTGTAATAATCACCTCATCCGGGGAGACACAAAAGAGAAATAAAACAGTCCCCTTGATTACTAAAGGGGCTGTGTTATAGTTGATAGGAAACGCTGCCAATGTGAGGACGCGAGTTCGATGCCAGGGAAGAGAGAGAGGAGAGGACTCAGGGGGGGGCGGGTTGAACGCCTCGCGCCCGCTGACCTCCTCCTCCTCCTCCTCCCTCACCACCCGCCGCCACCCACGCAATACGTCACACAGCCAGGGTGAGACACACACACACACACACACACACACACACACACACACACACACACACACGCAGGTGTTTGGGCCTCTCCCCAGTCTAGTGCAGGTGGAGAGAGAGAGAGAGAGATAGAGAGAGAGAGAGAGAGAGAGAGAGAGAGAGACAGGGGAGAGAGAGAGAGAGAGAGAGAGAGAGGAGAGAGAGAGAGGGCAAGCGCGCGCGCGCCGAGGGCTGATGACTCACATAGTTCAGAATCAAGGATACAGTCGAATGTGCCCTGGCAGAGGTATGGGTTGCGATGGGACGAAGACCCTGCAGTCTGTGTGTGTGTGTGTGTGCGTGTGTGTGTGTGTGTGTGTGTTGTGTGTGTGTGTGTGTGTCTCCAAGACCGGACCTGCAGGTGTGTGTGTGGGGGGGGAGGGCGTCATGTTGGAGCCCCTGTACGTCATGAGGAAATCATGAGATGGAGACGGCCAGAGGTGAAGCCATGGTCTCTCCCCTCCTCCTCCTCGAGTCCGCTCCCTCCTCCTCCAGGAGTCTGCTCCTTCCTCCTCCTCCTCCTCTGGGAGTCTGCTCCCTCCTCCTCTTCCTCCGAGAGTCTGCTCCCTCCTCCTCCAGGAGTCAACTCCCTCCTCCTTCTCCAGGAGTCTGCTCCCTCCTCCTCCTCCTCCGGGAATCTCCCTCCTCCTGCTCCTCGAGTCTGCTCCCCCTCCTCCTCCTCCTCCTCATCCAGGAGTCTGCTCCCTCCTCCTCCTCCTCGTCCTCCGGGAGTCTGCTCCACTCCTCCTCCTCCTCGTCCTCCAGGAGTCTGCTCCCTCCTCCTCCTCCTCCTCCAGCAGTCTGCTCCCTCCTCCTCCTCCTCCTCCTCCTCCTGCTTCCTGACTGACGGAGACAATTCAGTCATTTACTGATGTGTTATGAAGGTTTTGACTGGTGTCAGCGGCGTGGACCCAGCGCATACCAGGGCTGGACGTCTGGTGTTGTGGTCGCCGTGGGTGGAAGGAACTTGTGAAAGAGAGGGAGGGGAAGGAATGGCGAGATGGGGGACACTAGAGAACAAGAAACCTTGAGTACCAATGTTCATATGCGTTCGCTCTCGTTCTCGCGAGTGTGTGTGACTCGTCCAGTTAAGACTAGCGTCCTCTCCCCCCTCACACACACACACATACACACACACACACTCCCCGAACAGACCCATCATGTACAAAATGCAAGGCATCCACACCTAACAGCTACAAATCAAAAAGGGGAAAAAAAATATGAATATAGAAACACATTCACGACCATGGCACTAGGGAAAAGTGGCGTATATCGACGAAAGTACCCAGAAAACAACTTCATTAGAGAAGCTGTTAAATAGTATAGTGCCACACTCTCACACATCACACATTTACCAGACGACCACAAAACCTTGATCCCCACAAGATAATTGCACCAACACACACACGCGCGCCAGTCACACCTACGCCATACGTCTGTACCGTACAAATATCCTTTATTTTTTCATTGTACCTTTCCTCCTCCCCTTGTCCAATCCTTTACCCTTTTTTTCTCCCCTATACATCCAGTGAATGATAAAAAAAAAAAGAGAGAGGGGCACACAGACAACCCGACATGTTTCACACATACGACGCACACTTCTACACATCATGTGATCACAGGTATTAACACACTTTTATACACATATTAGATGCCGCACATGGAGAGTTCGGCTCCACAGGAAAACACGTCCGCACAAGACATGGGGCATCACCAGTGTAAAAACCTCCCCCTTCCTTTCCCCCCCTATAGCACAAACTGGATATTCAAACACTGTCAAACAAGATCACACACTCCACGTCGCTACATGGTCTCCCACTCCACGTCGCTACATGGTCTCCCACTCCACGTCGCTACATGGCCTCCCACTCCACGTCGCAACATGGTCTCCCACTCCACGTAGCTACATGGTCTCCCACTCCACGTAGCTACATGGCCTCCCACTCCACGTCGCTACATGGTCTCCCACTCCACGTCGCTACATGGTCTCCCACCCAGATAGCCTCCCACCCAGGCGGGCCAATTAAGAGGCCCGCCCCTCGACAGCATTATAATAAACCCAGTTCAATGACAGGTCCCTGATTTGTTTACCGCCAGTGAGGCACCGTGGCAAGGCAGGAGGAGGAGGAGGAGGAGGAGGGCGTGACGTGGGAGCGCTGAAGATGATGGGGGAGTCAAGGGTCTATAGGAAGGATGTGTGGGAAGGGTATGGTAAGGAGGTGGTAGACGGCGCCAGCCAGCACCACAACCCCTGGCCTCTCTCACGCCCACACGCCCCCCCCCCCCCCCCAACCGTCTCCTGCGACAGCCTCCCTTAGTACCTCAGGTGTGGTGTGGGAGGGCGGAAGCGAGGCCGATGTGTATGACCGTCGTGTATGTGTTCTCTTTACCGTGGCTCTGATCGGAGGGAGGGGGTCGTGTGTTGTTCTGACGCGCGATGCGGTCGGGAGAACAGACGCTGACACATGCGTTGGGGTAACACATACAAAGCTAAGCCGTGGAGGGTTTTTTTTTTTTTTTTGTGTGAGCTGAGCTTCCCTACAGGCCTCACAGACGCCCTTGAGTTTTCGTTATATGAGGACTTCCTATATCCACTGCCTCGTCAGCTGTTTACACCATATCACACAACCCCAGGGACAGACGAGGGCCACTGTAAGGGTGTGGGCGCGGGGCGCGCGCCCCCCGAACTTCGCTGAGTTCGCCGCCCAGAAGCTTTCGACCAAGTCTTGGTCGTCAGGCAATCATCATCGAAACACCATCGAACTTGATTGAGGTGAGGAGGAGGAGGAGGAGGAGACGTACCACAGGACACGACGATGGGGCCCTTGTGTTTCCGATGCCCTGACGGCGACAGCTTCTCGAGGCAAGCCCGTCCAGGACTCTTTCTCGTTGATGTCAGCGTCAGCAGTCGCTCTCCCGGCCTTATCGCGCGCCAGAACACACACACACCCCTTCCGATCTGAGCCACAATCAAGAAAACACATACACGACGGCCATACACATCGGCCTCGCTTTCCGTCCCTCCCACACCACACCTGAGGTAATAAGGGAGGCTGTCGCAGGGGGGCGAGGGCGTGTGAGAGAGGCCAGGGGTGTGGTTGTGGCGCTGGCTGGCACCTCCTACCACCTCCTACCATATATCTTCCCCACCACCACGCTAAGGCACCTCGCCCACTTCAAGTTCTTCATGTTTCGCCATGATTTCGGTTGACCGTCTGCGCATCTCTCGTAACCACGAGACACCATGACCTGGACCTGACCTTTACTAACTCCTTATTATCTCCCCCCCCCACACACACACACACTAAGGGTCATTCAAGACCATTATCAATCTCACTTACACTACGTACACACACCACACACACACAACACACACACACACACTGGTCCTCCCGACCAAGTGCACTTTCGTGTCATAATCACATCATCATCAGGGGAGACACAAGAGAGAAATATAACAGTCAGTTGATATACATTGAAGAGACTGTGTGTGTGTGTGTGTGTGTGTGTGTGTGTGTGTGTGTGTGTGTGTGTGTGTGTGTGGTGGTGGACTATGTCCGGCATGGGCCATCAATGTCAAGGACCAGACGGGAGAGGGAGGAGCGGGAGAGGGCTGTTGAAATGGTGTGGGGGGAGGGAAGGGGATGGTGCTGGGGGTAGGGGAGGAAAGTGGATGGAGAAAGGTGAGCTGGGGGGGTTAGGTGAAGGGGGAGGAGGGGGAAGGCGGAGCTATGAGCGCGGGGAGGGATGGGGGGTTGGGGTTTGTTGGTCAGAGGAGGGGAGGGGGTCGTGCTAAGGGTGAAGAGGGGGGAGAGTAAGTAAGTAAGGAAGGGTGGGCCGTGCATGGCAGGTGGGTGGACGTGGGTGGTGGTCGTATAATGGAGGAAGAATTTGTGTAGACAACGTACGGTTGCTATAGCCTTTGGGCTACACTTGATTAATTAATGTGTTCATTATCTTTATCGTCACACACACACACACACACTGAGGAAGAGGAAGCATGAGTGAGATCCTATAATTGTTCTAAGTAATTCCCGTGAGCGCGCGCGCGAGTGGGTGAGTCAGGTGGAGCCATCAATTATGTTCGCTGGTCACCGTAAACGCTGGCGAGTCCACCCCGGCAGACGTCTGGCGCGCACCACCACCACCAGACAGACACACGCCCGGGTGTTACCTCCACGACCTCACGAAACTCATTGGCCTAGCCTTTCCTCGGCCATTTAGAACGCTGCCACTAGCCTTAAAAATACAGCTAAAGACCTCACTACATCCACCAGTCTTCGTAAAACCTCCCTCGCCATCTTATTCTGACACACGGGTCAAAGGACTGGACCCCCGATCTCTTCCAAGCACAACAATCACATCTATTCCTTTGCCGTGGTAGACAGACACCTTGGCTGGCCAGCGCTTTTTCTCTTCCCCCGACGCCACAGCTCCATTGACCCGCCTCCAAAACAAAGCAAATTATCTCTAAAATTGTTCATGCATATTCATGGCGCCACGAAAGGTGCTGGGAAAGTGCGACACCGCGTTGATGGTTTAACAGCTCCAACGTGCGGGGATAAGATCTAGTAAATGCGGGGCTAAGATCGAGGTGTACTTACATATATATATTCCTATGAGTCCACGGGGAAAATAAAACACGATAAGTTGCCAAGTGCACTTTCGTGTAATAATCACATCATCAGAGGAGACACAAGAAAGAAATATAACAGTCAGTTGATATACAACGAAAAGACGTAGCTAGGACACCATTTGGTAAACATGTGATTGTCCAAGTCCAATATATATATATAATATATATATATATATATATATATATATATATTATATATATATATATATAAAGTGAGGCATTCTTTGTTCTCAGTACTTCCTGCGTGGCTCTGCCTCCGAGTATGTATCATTCATTCATATCTGAGTCAAGGTGAACTTTCCCCACCTCCACCCCCCAAATGAACTACTGAAAAAAGTTCCAGGAAATGGATTTCTGCCAGAGAGGACATACACCACCATAACCCACCCACCACCCACCACTACCACCACAGCTCTTAACCTTCCGCTATGAGTGAGGCGTTTTATCATACGAGATTCAATTAAGCTGCCATTAATGGTGTTACGACCCGACACCATAGCAGTACGACCACTGAATGTGTTAAACATCGTACCCAAGGGGTCGTATACCGTCGTGATCAAGGGGTCGTATACCGTCGTGGTCAAGGGTCGTATACCGTCGTGCAAGGGTCGTAACGTGTGGTCAGGGTGATACCGTCGTGGTCAAGGGGTCGTTATAACACGTCGTGGTCCAAGGGTTATATCGTATACCGTCGTGCTCAAGGGGTCGTATACCGTCGTGTCAAGGGTCGTATACCGTCGTGTCTCAACGGGAGTCGTATACCGTCGTGCTCAAGGGTTTCGCATCGGGACGTCGTATCGCCCTAGGGTCGTTCCCTCACGTCGTAATGGGTTCGAACTTTTGAATTAGCAACGAGTGCGAAATGACTCTAAGGGGGACGTGCAACGAGTGCGAAATGACTCTAAGGGGGACGTGCAACGAGTGCGAAATGACTCTAAGGGGGAAGTAAAGACATCGTGGGATGACAGTGCCATACCAACGGAAGAGTCAGGCTAGAGGAATCATGAGTAAGTTCACATGACTGTCTGTCTGTCCCTTCCCCTCCCGCGCGCGGCGGCGGCGACACACACACACACATACACCTCTCGGCGCCCCAGGGTAGTACGACACCTGTCTACTCCGGGAAGCCCCACAGACACACACTCACCTCGAGCCACGTCCACACTGATCAATAAAAAGCGAAGGCACCATCGTCTCGCCCTGGGGGACGCCACCCACGCAATGCGTGACACCAGGTCGTGGGACGAGACGAAACCTCGCAACGGCGATAGAAGAGGCGACAGTAGGGGAGGCCAGAATGGTAAATTCTGCCCATATGTCCAGATTTTCGAGACACAACTTACAGGAATATATATTTAATATATATATATATATATATATATATATAATATATATTATATATATATATATATATATATATATAAAGATAGATAGACAGAGATAGATAGATTATCCCTGGGGATAGGGGAGAACGAATACTTGCCACGTATTCCCTGCGTGTCGCAGAAGGCGACTAAAAGGGGAGGGAGCTGAGGTGGGCTGGAAATCCTCCCCTCTCGTTTTCAATTTTCCAGAAGAAGGAACAGAGAAAGGGGCCAGGTGAGGATAGTCCCTCAAAGGCCCCAGTCCTCTGTTCTTAACGCTACCTCGCTAACACGGGAAATGGCAAATAGTACGAAAGAAAAAGGAAGATATATATACATCATAAACCTGGGTGTTGTTGTGGCATAAGTCTATGTAACGCTGCTCCCATCTCATGGCTAAGAAGGGCCCGTCCCCTTGGCGACGGCGCCACCGGCAGCAGGTAAGCCTGCTTCAGGGCACCAGACGCCACTCCTTCGACGTCGCCTAAGGGAGGGTGGCGCGGGCGCGCGGCGCGCCGGTACCTGATTCACCTGTACTGCCACGTCTGGCGCCTCCACCTCTCCCAGCGTCTGGGGCCTGGGCGACCACCGACCCCCACCCTCCCTCCTCTCTTACCTTTCCCCAGTGGCCATTAACTGCCACTTGAAACCCACCACTACCGCTTACCCCCCACCTCAACCTGGCTGACCACATCAACAAGACCACACCAACGCCCTTATGGCCATCTCGCCTGACCCCACGGCGATGCAAAGACACAAATGATGATCTCTCTCTCTCTCTCTCTCTCTCTCTCTCTCCTCTCTCTCTCTCTCTCTCTCTTCTCTCTCTCTACGGCGAAGCAAAGACACAAATGATCTCTCTCTCTCTCTCTCTCTCTCTCTCTCTCTCTCTCTCTCTCGCACGGAACACGTCATCCCGCCAGAGAGCCACAGAAACGTACCATCTGAATCTACGTTCTCCCTGGACCCCAGCCGCACTAAAAGACACACATGAGTCTAACCGACGGAAGGCAATAGCGAAGTGGTGGTCCAGCGTCTGTCTAACGATAGGAAACCCACGGTTGGATGGGGGGCACAGAGATTTGTGGTGGAGGGGAGGAAGGCAGAGGAGCCGGTAAACACCAGCAGGCCCCCCCCCCCCCCCCCCCCCCCCCCCCCCCCCCCCCCCCCCCCTCTCTCTCTCTCTCTCTCCTTCTCCCTCTATTCTCTCCCCTCTCTCTCCTCTCTCTCCTCTCTTCTCTCTCTCTCCCAGGGCGAAGCAAAGACACAAATGATCTCTCTCTCTCTCTCTCTCTCTCTCTCTCTCTCTCTCTCTCGCACGGAACACGTCATCCCGACAGAGAGCCACAGAAACGTACCATCTGAATCTACGTAACCCTGGACCCAGCCAGCACTAAGACAACATGAGTCTAACGACGGAAGGCAACAGCGAAGTGGAGGTCCAGCGTTGTCTAACGATAGGAAACCCACGGATGTGGAGGGGGGCACAGAGATTGGTGGAGGAGGAGGAGGAAGGCAGGAGGAGCCGGTAACACCAGCAGGCGAAAGGGGGGAGGGGGAGGGTCAGGGCAAAGGTCAAATGACCCTGAGAGAAATGACCACGCAGACTTTTCCACACACACACACACACACCACAGAGTGAAGGACGCGACTTAAGAGCTAGCTAGTCAAGGGTCTGGTGTTACTCCAAGGGTCCATATATCTCACCCTCTTGTGCATGACGGTACGACCCTTGAACACGGTCAGCAGTACGACGACGCGTGACATCGAGGGGTACGACCTCCTGTGCATGACGGTACGACCCTTGAACACGGTCAGCAGCACGACGACGCAGGACATCGAAGGATACGACTCCCTCAGCTCGACAGAACGACCCCCTTCCAGCACGACGACCTCATAACCCTTGAGCGCACTCTGTTACGACCCCCTCCGGGTATGTTGGCTAACCAAACCCAGGGACCACATCGCCAACCAACCGAAGTACACCCGGAGGGGGGAGTCGTCGGGACATCCCACGATGTGCCCAACACCACCCACCAGCAGTCCCTGGGATCCCCACGTCCTCCCGCCACGGCAGGCTGGGCGAGCGAGGCGCCGTCCGTACTCACTTTTGACCGATGGACACACACAACACACACACACACACACACACACACACCAAGATCTGCGAATGAAATGCTACGCTTTAACATGACCTAGGGGGCGTGGAGGAGGAGGAGGAGGAGGGAGGGAAGGAGGAGAGGAGAGGAGGAGGAGGAGGTTATACGAACAGAGGGATTTGCCATGGACAGCACTGGAAGGGGGCCCACTCTCCTCCTTCTCCTCCTCCCAACCCTTGACCTGTGCGCCCCAGCCAGTACCAAGCCTGGTACTTGAGGCTCGCGGGGGGGGGGGGGGGGGGGGGGGAGGTCGTACGTACGTACTGCGAGGTGTTCATCCCTCCTCCCGGTACACGAGGTACAGGTCATGCCAAAAGAAGGTCGTCGAACGAGTGGTCCCTGATGGAGACGACCCCCCAAAGCTCGACAGGGTAGGTTGGGGGCGGCTGGGATGCGTCTCCTGTCATACCCCCATTTTCCTGGACCCTCCCCCACTGGGTCGAGATTTACCCAGTGTCACTTGGCATCGTCTGGATCTATCGAGTGTCACATGCCATCCTCTTAGGTCTATCTGGTGTCATGTGCCATCCTCTTAGGTCTACCTGGTGCCATGTGCCATCCTCTTAGGTCTATCTGGTGCCATATGCCATCCTCTTAGTCTACCTGGTGCCATGTGCCATCCTCTTAGGTCTACCTGGTGCCATATGCCACCCTCTTAGGTCTACCTGGTGCCATATACCCTCGTCCTGGTCTCAACAGGTCTAGATCTACCTTCGTGTCCTCCTCCTCTTTCTCCTCGATCTACCTCGTCTTGATCTACCTCAACGTCCCAGGTCCCGTTCCTCTGGTCTGCGCGTTCGTGTTTAGATGAACGGCGAGGCTTTGGGGGGCGGGGTAGATAACAGAGACCGAAGGAGGTAATGTGTCTGCGTCACAGAGCATCCTGCGGCCACGGCGGAGGAGGCTGAGGGTGTGGTGGTAGTGGGTCGGTGCCCGTAGTGGTGGTAGGGAGTGGTGGTGGTTGAGGTGAGAGTGGTGTGGTGTGGTGGTGGAGGCAGCAGCAGTAGTCGTCGTGGAGGAGGAGGAGGAAGAGGAGGAGGAGAAAGAGGAAGAGGAAGAAGAGGAGGAGGAGGGAGGAGGAGGAGGAGGAGGAAGAGAGGAGGAGAGGAGAGAGAAGGAAGAAGAAGAAGAAGAAGAAGAGAAGAGAAGAAGAAGAAGAAGAGAAGAAGAAGAAGAGGAGGAGGAGGAGGAGGAGGTCGTAAGCTGTGTTACCACGAACACTTACGATCATGGTGGTGTCGCACCGCCTGGACACCTCACCCACACCCTGAGCGAGGGTCATTGTGGGTTGGCTGACACCACTACGACCCTGAAGGAAGGGAGGATAGAGGGAGTCAGGGGAAGGGTGTAGGGGTTGGTTGACAGTGCCACAGCACAACACCACTACAACCCAGTGCCTCTCACTGTGTGTGTGTGTTGAAAGGAACAGACGCCTACCCCTCTCCAAATACTCCCTGTCGGACGCCATATACATACACATCTAACCATCTCTCTAGCGACTCTCACCTCGCTTATCCCAGTCGCTATCTACTGCCCTAATTACATTATCTCTCTCTCGCTAAAGATTCCCCCGTAGGCTGGGCTCACAGACCACGGGCAACGGAGACGCCGTTGAGCACAGCCGGTCAAACGCAGACGATGATGTACACGAAGATCACTTCTCCTCCTCTGTCTCTCTCTCCTGCGGGCCCAGATGGAGCGAGACTTGGGCGTCCCTTCAGCCAGGGAGGGAAGGGAAGCGGTGTGTGTGTGTGTGGTGTGTGAGGAGGGAGGGAAGTTGGGGGAGGGTGTGTTCTAAACCCCACTGGTGACCTGCCTCCTCCAGCCAACCCTACCGGGAAGCTGCTAAATCCCCATGACCGTCATTATAACACGCTATAGCCACCGTTACCTCACCACAGTAGCAAATCCCTGACGAAGTTCAAGTGATGTTTCTCCACGCGCAGCT
Source organism: Panulirus ornatus (assembly GCF_036320965.1). NCBI lineage: Eukaryota > Metazoa > Arthropoda > Malacostraca > Decapoda > Palinuridae > Panulirus > Panulirus ornatus. The sequence continues at coordinate 50,509,255 of NC_092240.1, read as the reverse complement.
CTTTACGTCGGTCCACACGTCGTGTTGCATAATGACGTCCCTTACCCCTGAGGCCCCTGGTGTGTGTGTGTGTGTGTGTGTGTGTGTGTGTGTGTGTGTGTGTGTGGTGTGTGTGTGTGTCGATGGACAGACAAATGTCTGGGTTCGAACCCCAGGCAGGAAAGTCTGGCGACCTCGGCCACACGAAGGGTAAAACACACACACACACACACACACTTAGACTTCTAGTGATTTTACGTATGACCCAACCGCATCTTGGTGGGGGAAAGCAAGGACTTGCATCTCAAGCGGCTTCCGATGGAGTGACAAATACGTCGATGGACAGACAAATTATATATACACCTGGGGTCGGGTTCGAACCCTTAGGCAGGGCGTCCAGCTACCTCTTTTGAAGTTTCCTTCAGTCGATGTCCTGGTGTTATCTTAGTAACCGTCATTCGTCCACACTATCTTATCAGTTCCCCCTCTGGCCACATCGTCTATGCCACCTTCACCCACTCACCTCCTAACCGCCCTCTTCCTCCATATAGTCAAAGTCATCTGGTGTTTCCAATCTGTTCATACACCGACCCATTTCATTCCGGTGATGGGCTAACCATTTCGTATCGTCTGTTCTACATATGTGATCTTGGCCACTGCTTTGAACAGCTGCCTTGCCACCAAAGGCTCTATATACAGGTCCTGAGGCACGCGTCTGGCTCCCGCTTCCCATAGTTTCTGGGTCGAGACCAACCATACGAGGATTGGCCGTTGTAATTTTGTTAGTCTTCTCCTTGTCCCCGAACGCGTGACCTGTGGAGCTCCCTCCTCCACACCAACACACTCATGCGCACATCATCTAGAGGGGCCCTGGTTCTCGTGGGTAGGCTGGGTGGGATAACAAGACCAAAACCCCTAAGGCCCACAGGGGTCGTACCGTCGTGCTCAAGGGGTCGTACCGTCGTGCTCAAGGGGTCGTACCGTCGTGCTCAATGGGTCGTATCATCGTGCTCAATGGGTTGTACCGTCGTGCTGAAGGGGTCGTACCGTCGTGCTCAAGGGGTTGTACCGTCGTGCTCAAGGGGTCGTACCGTCGTGCTCAAGGGGTTGTACCGTCGTGCTCAAGGGGACGTACCGTCGTGCTGAAGGGGTCGTACCGTCGTGCTGAAGTAGTATCGTCGTGCTCAAGGGGTCGTACCGTTGTGCTCAAGGGGTCGTACCGTCGTGCTCAAGGGGTCGTATCATCGCGCTCAATGGGTCGTACCGTCGTGCTGAAGGGGTCGTAACGTCGTGCTGAAGTAGTATCGTCGTGCTCAAGGGTCGTAACCGTCGTGCTCAAGGGGTTGTACCGTCGTGCTCAAGGGGTCGTACCGTCGTGCTCAAGGGGTCGTACCGTCGTGCTCAAGGGGTTGTACCGTCGTGCTGAAGGGGTCGTACCGTCGTGCTGAAGTGTAGTATCGTCGTGCTCAATGGGGTCGTACCGTCGTGCTCAAGGGGTTGTACCGTCGTGCTCAAGGGGTCGTACCGTCGTGCTCAAGGGGTCGTACCGTCGTGCTGAAGGGGTCGTACCGTCGTGCTCAATGGGGTCGTACCGTCGTGCTGAAGGGGTCGTACCGTCGTGCTGAAGGGGTAGTACCGTCGTGCTCAAGGGGTCGTACCGTCGCGCTCAAGGGGTCGTACGTCGTGCTCAAGGGGTCGTACCGTCGTGCTGAAGTAGTATCGTCGTGCTCAAGGGGTCGTACCGTCGTGCTCAAGCACTGTACCGCCGTGGAGGATATATACCGCTGCTCTTCCATCCCCCCCCCCCTCTCTCTCTCTCTCTCTCTCTCTCTCTCTCTATCTCTCTCTCTATCTATCTATCTATCTATCTACCTGTCTCTCTCCCTCTCTCTCTCCCCTCCAACCTATACCTCTGCCACAGGAGGGTGAGGAGGGAGGGAAGGCAAGAGAGAGAGAGAGAGAGAGAGAGAGAGAGAGAGAGAGAGAGAGAGAGAGAGAGAGAGAGAGAGAGAGAGAGAGAGAGAGAGAGGCACCCCCACCACCACCCTCTCCCTCAAAACCAGATTATCTCCACATCCCCCGTACATGTTGCTCTGCCACCTGGAGGGAGGGAGGGAGAAAGAGTGGGGAAACCTGCTTCACACACAACCCTTATCTGTTGGATCATCCACCCTATCAAACACGTCCACACACACACACACACAACCAACCACTTGACAAATATGTACGTGTAGGTCCACAACCTTACACAAACCTGTACCTGTAGGTCCACAACCTTACACAAGTCTGTACCTGTAGGTCCACAACCTTACACAAATTGTACCTGTAGGTCCACAACCTACACAAATCTGTACCTGTAGGTCCACAACCTTACACAAATATGTACCTGTAGGTCCACAACCTTACACAAGTCTGTACCTGTAGGTCCACAACCTTACATAAACCTGTACCTGTAGGTCCACAACCTTACACAAATCTGTACCTGTAGGTCCACAACCTTACACAAATCTGTACCTGTAGGTCCACAACCTTACACAAATCTGTACCTGTAGGTCCACAACCTTACACAAATCTGTACCTGTAGGTCCACAACTTTACACAAATTTGTACCTGTAGGTCCACAACCTTACACAAATCTGTACCTGTAGGTCCACAACCTTACACAAACCTGTACCTGTAGGTCCACAACCTTACACAATCTGTACCTGTAGGTCCACAACCTTACACAAATCTGTACCTGTAGGTCCACAACCTTACACAAACCTGTACCTGTAGGTCCACCAACAACTTATACCACATAACAATCGTACTGGGTCCACAACCTCACACAAATACGTACCTGTAGTCCACTATAAAATCTAGCACCGTAGCAAATACCTTCACACTGAGTACCTGTATGTCACAACCTGTACACATATACCTGTTTAACATAACCTTAATTGAGTACCTTAGTAAACCTTACACAAATCTGTACCTGTAGTCCACAACCTTACAAGATCTGTACCTGTAGGTCCAAAACCTTTTACACAAATCTGTCCCTGTAGGTCCACAAACCTTACACAAGTCTGTACCTGTAGTCCACAACCTTACACAAGTCTGTACCTGTAGTCCACAACCTTACACAAATCTGTACCTGTAGGTCCACAACCTTACACAAATCTGTACCTTTTAGGTCCACAACCTTACACAAACCCTGTACCTGTAGGTCCAAACTTACACAAATCTTTTTACCTGGTTGGTCCACAACCTTACACAAATCTGTACCTGTAGGTCCACAACTTTAGACAAAAACACTGCCACAGACCCCGTACACTGTACCTCTATAATTAGCACCGTATCAAATACTTCCACTGAGTACCTGTATGATCACAACCCTGTAACACTATACCTGTATCATCATAACCTAATTGAGTACCTAGTAACAACCCCATTCTAAACTATACCTGTTCTATTCACAAAGCGATGAAACGCATCTTTATACTGTACCTGTATAATCACAACCCTACTAAAACACAATGTGTTCCACTTAACACTGTACCAAGTCAACACTTTCACAGAGTCCCACTGCGAAATTTCAAGTGTCATCACGGTTCTCACTGCAGGGTCTGACCTGCATCAATATAGTCTATATACACACACTTGGAACACAATTAGGAAGGGCTTAATCCCCCTTGGTATATACACACACACTTGGGATAGAATCCCCTTCGTATATTGGTCTATTTCCTATATTATAATATCACACGCTATCACCAACACGAGAAAACGTTTGCTGGCGTCGCTGGCTTGCCCCGCCACACACACACACAGACACACACACACGACGTTGGTAAACGAACCGAGGAATATCCTGTACGACGCTTCTCTCAACACACACAGACAGACAGACAGACACCCGCGCCGGCCGACGGACAGACCCGAGTGGTGCCGGAGATGGAGTGCGACACGAGAACGCAAGGTGCGTCGAGTGTGTGAGTGAGTGAGTGTATGCGTGTGTGTGTGTGTGTGTGTGAGCGGGGGAGAGGGAGCGGGGTGAGGAGGAGGAGGAGGAGGAGAGCGGTGGTGGTGGCGGGCGAGCGCGCGGGAGACACACCACACCCGGACTGCAGCAGCGGCGGCGGTGGCTGATCGCCTCCCTCCCTCCTCCTCCTCCTCAACCTTCCCCCGCCCGCCCGCCCGACCTGCCGCCGCGCTCCGGCCTCTGTGACTCACCCCGCGCGCTGCTGCCTGCCCGCCCTCCGCCAACGCACTCTCCTCTCTCTCTCTCTCTCTCTCTCTCTCT
>NC_092240.1:50472494-50492494 GCF_036320965.1 Panulirus ornatus | reverse complement strand
CCTGTCTCTCGTATTTTGAGATACATCTCTCCATGTACTTACTGTATGTACTGTGTCTCGTATTTTGAGATACATCTCTCCGTGTACTTACTGTATGTACTGTATCTCGTATTTTGAGATACATCTCTCCGTGTACTGACTGTGTGTACTGTATCTCGTATTCTGAGATACATCTCTCCGTGTACTTACTGTATGTGCTGTCTCTCGTATTTTGAGATACATCTCTCCGTGTACTGACTGTATGTACTGTGTCTCGTATTTTGAGATACATCTCTCCGTGTACTTACTGTGTGTACTGTGTCTCGTATTTTGAGATACATCTCTCCATGTACTTACTGTATGTACTGTCTCTCGGTACTTACTGTATGTACTATCTCTCGTCCTTTGAGATCTCTCTCTATGTACTTACTGTATGTACTGTGTCTCGTATATCTCTCCATACTGTATGTACTGTCTCTCGTATTTTGAGACATCTCTCCATGTACTTACTGTATGTACTGTCTCTCGTATTTTGAGATCTCTCTCCATGTACTTACTGTACGTACTGTGTCTCGTACTTCTGAGGTCTCTCTCCATGTCCTTACTGTATGCACTGTCTCTCGTCCTTTGAGATCTCTCTCCATGTACTTACTGTATGTACTGTGTCTCGTACTTCGAGATATCTCTCCATGTCCTTACTGTATGTACTGTGTCTCGTACTTCTGAGGTCTCTCTCCATGTCCTTACTGTATGCACTGTCTCTCGTCCTTTGAGATCTCTCTCCATGTACTTACTGTATGTACTGTGTCTCGTACTTCGAGATATCTCTCCATGTCCTTACTGTATGTACTGTGTCTCGTACTTCTGAGGTCTCTCTCCATGTCCTTACTGTATGCACTGTCTCTCGTCCTTTGAGATATCTCTCCATGTCCTTACTGTATGTACTGTGTCTCGTACTTCTGAGGTCTCTCTCCATTCCTTACTGTATGCACTGTCTCTCGTCCTTTGAGATCTCTCTCCATGTCCTTACTGTATGTACTGTGTCTCGTACTTCTGAGGTCTCCTCTCCATTCCTTACTGTATGTACTGTCTCTCGTACTTTGAGATATCTCTCTCTCTCTCTCTCTCTTCACGTAGTTCAATGCATGTACCACGCATGATGACCTCCCAGGGGGATGTCACAGCTGGAAGTGAGGTGGGCAGATGCGCCCACCACTACACCATGGAACCTGGCTGGGAGGGAAGGAGTAACACGAGCCTCCCTCGGGACGCAAGATCTGGGTAAATGAACCAGAAAGACACACACACACTCACTCACACACACACCCTCGGCTTCTGCTCGACACACTCATTCACACACACACACACCCTCGGTTTCTGCTCGACACACTCACTCACTCACACACACACCCTCGGTTTCTGCTCGACCACCACACCCTTCTACACGCCCGTCTCAATGAGACGAATCCTGGCTCTTAATTAAGACTGATATCAAACGTTAATGATGAAATATATATATATTATATACGTGTCACACTTAACTGTCAAGGCCCTTAACCCAGGGGAGGGAGCCAGCCATCTCAGGTGTCTAAGTATTTGCGAAAAACGGTACATTGGACAAGGTAGTCGTATGAACCTCACGAACTTTGGGGGGTGGGAGGAATGGAGGAGGGGAATCTATGTTATAACGAACACATCCAGCAGTTTCAACCAGAGAATGAAGAAATCCATATAGACATTCATATGGTAATGTTTTAACTCGATGAATGCAGTACAACACCACGATACAGAAGTATACACACTCAAAACCCTCACACACGTGGCCAAGTTGTTATGTATGGAGTACAACACCACGATACAGAACTATTATAACGAACACAGACAGCAGTTTCGACCAGAGAATGAAGAAATCCATATAGACATTCATCCCGTGATGTTTTAACTCGATGAATGCAGTACAACACCACGATACAGAAGTATACACACTCAAAACCCTCACACACGTGGCCAAGTTGTTATGTATGGAGTACAACACCACGATACAGAACTATTATAACGAACACAGACAGCGACGACGCAACCAGAGAATGAAGAAATCCATATAGACATTCATATGGTAATGTTTTAACTCGATGAATGCAGTACAACACCACGATACAGAAGTATACACACTCACAACCCTCACACATGTGGCCAAGTTGTTATGTATGGAGTACAACACCACGATACAGAACTATTATAACGAACACAGACAGCAGTTTCGACCAGAGAATGAAGAAATCCATATAGACATTCATATGGTAATGTTTTAACTCGATGAATGCAGTACAACACCACGATACAGAAGTGTACACACTCAAAACCCTCACACATGTGGCCAAGTTATTCCCCTCTGAGTCTATCTTGACCAATGGCGAAGTCTATCAGCAGGGACACTCTTGCCCAATCCCCCCAAAATGTTCGTCTGTGTCATCAAGGGGACGTGATATCCCAAAACCAGGACTAAGGTCCAGCCCTTGCTCGCTAGTGTCCCAACACACACTAGAGACACACGGGGAATCCCACAGCCCAGTAAGGGGGTGTCCCCCCCGTGGGGGGCCCCCTCATCCCACCTGGTTTTAGGGAGTATTCTCCCAAAGGGGGAGGTCCCAAGATGGGCCTCCGGGGGTCAACAGTGGACGAGTGGAGGAGGCCCGAAACCCAACCAACCAGCTCGCCCCCCCCCCTATACCACCATCCACAACCTTACTGTTCCCTTCGGCCGTAACAGGGGAGCGAGGAGAGAGAGAGAGAGAGAGAGAGAGAGAGAGAGGAGAGAGAGAGAGAAGAGAGAGAGAGAGAGAGAGAGAGCCCCTCTTCCGCCGTAATATAATTCCCCCCCTTCACGTGACACACACACTCCTCCTCTCTCTCTCTCTCTCTCTCTCTCTCTCTCTCTCTCTCTCTCTCTCTAATGCCTCATCAAGTCCGTGGCTCACACAAACCACACACACACACACACACACACACACGTACACACACACGGGTACCGAACCTGAGAATCATGGGATCAAGTCGCCCTACAGTCCATTAAACTTGCTTGTTTGTTCATGTTTGTATGTTGGCTTTCGATTCCAAGTATGTGCTGGTGATGCGCCTTTCATGTATAGATGCCAAAACGGAAGTGCAAGGGTGTCACTGAGTCTATACACTAAAATGGCCTTAGTTCCCCATAGCGGATGCTGTCCGTCCAATTCGAAACCCGACGTGAAACCCACACTCCCGAACTTCAAAGAGGGGGGGAGGGAATAGCGAAACTACGAGCGACTTACTAAATGGTCATCGCTCAACCTCTGATAACGAGAGACAGATAGTGTATGCTGTCTTGAGCTTAAGACTAACGGGAAGGTAAGAAAGTGGGTGGCGCGTGGATTCTCTGTGTAATCTGCTCCCTGAGGGGGAAGAGAACGACGGAATGACATTCTCCAGTGGTATAACCAATAACAACCCCCATCCACCGCCCCATTTTTTTTTCCTCTTCACACTTTCGCATATTGATGGCATGAACTTACCCCGCTCAACATCTATGTATTTTCCCTTAATTACGCCACCCCGGCCTCCACCAACTTCTATCCTACCAGAGGTATAGAGTTATTTGGCAACTGTGTATGGAAGAGGAGTTATCGTGCGTGTGGCAACCTTCCCCTGCGTGTCCGCGAATATGCATGAGGGTGATTCGTCTTGCGTCTGGCAACTTCCTCGGCCAGTCTGTTTACAGAAGACGGGAGAGACTTCTTTTTTTTACAAGTATAGAAGTCGGAAAGTCATATACACAAGGCATATATATATATATTATATATATATATATATATATATATATATATAATATATATATATATATATATAAATTATAGAAGCTCGATATATAATATTATCTTGAGTACGTAAGATAACTAGCAAGTATAAATACAGTATAGATAAATATAACCTTATATATAGATACGATATAACCTACCGACGTATAATTACAAGAAATTCCATCGAGAAGCCCTTGAAAGTTTACACCCTTGAGTACGAACGACTGACCCGAACGACCCTTGAGCACGACGGTATACGACCTTGACACGACGGTAAGACTACACGACGGTATACGACCTTGAGCACGACGGTATACGACCCTTGAGCCACGACGGTATACGACCCTTGACCACGATGGTATACGACCCTTGACCACGACGGTATACGACCCTTGACCACGACGGTATACGACCCCTTGATCACGACGGTATACGACCCTTGACCACGACGGTATACGACCCTTGACCACCACGGTATACGAACCTTTGCGCACTTGACGGGCCAGGTTTTAAAAACCCCGTCCATCATACATTTGGGTCGTATGGTTTGTGCTCATAATTCCCTGTGGGTTTACAACCGGAAGGCTGTGGTGGTTGTGGTGCGGCACACCTCACTAGACCTTCTGCACCCCACACACACACACACACACACACACACACACACACACACACACACACACGCGTGTCTTGCCGCCCCTCACCCCAACACTCACCCACCTCCCTCCCACACCCTTCCCTCACCTTAGGTTCCTACAGCTGCCCTTCTTCCCCGGCCACCAGCCCCACATTGGTCGACACAACCGGGTCGCTTGGCCTCCTGGAGGCCGCACACGGGGGGGGGGGGGGGGGGGGGACCAAAGCCTCGCCCGTCACGTCGTCACCTCACAACCCCAACATGAAACCTCTCACATCTACTCACCTCCAAGCTTCTCATGACGCACCAACCTCACTCACCTGGAAAGGAAAATGAAATAATCCTTTATGTATGAGTGTATTATATGCTTAGTATGTTTATGTATGTATGATGTATCTATCTATCTATCTATCATCTATTATCTATATATATATATATATATATATATATATATAATATATATATATATATAATACATATATATTGGAAAGGACCACAATTTTGCGCGTGATCAAGTATATTCCTATGAGTCCACAGGGGAAAAATGAAACACGAAAAGTTTCCAAGTGCACTTTCGTGTAATAATCACATCATCAGGGGAGACATAAGAGAGAAATATAACAGTCAGTTGATATACAACGAAGAGACGTAGCTAGGACGCCATTTGGTAAACATGCGATTGTCCAAGACATTATATATATATATAATATATATATATATATATATATATATATATATATATATATATATATAGTATTAATAAGGTGACCTTGATAAGGGCCTCAGTAGCCGTCTTAGCTAACATGAAAAATATATATATATAATTAACTACAGTTCTTCCCCATTGGTCATACTGGCCACTTCGTGGCCCACCCTCACCAGCCAACACCGCTCCACCACCCACCCTGAATTTCAGCGCCGCTGGACCAGCCTGCCCTCCATCCTATCCTAGACACAACAACCACATCTCCTCCTCCTCCTCCTCCTTTTCCTCCTGGACAATGACATTTACCTTATCCTTCTCCCACCCTCCCACCCTCCGTGTTCATGGCCTCCTCCTCCACCACACTCTTCTCCTCCTCCCTCCCTCACCCTCGAAAACAAAAGGAGACATTCAGTTATACACGCGTGGCAATCCTTGCTAAGGGACATCCTTCGTGTCCACGACCGTGGCAGACGGGCGGGCTAGCTGGCTCTCTCTCTCTCTCTCTCTCTCCTCTCTCTCTCTCCTCTCTCTCCTCTCTCTCTCTGTGTCCCCGGTCCTCACCTGCGATGATGGACGTCTGAGAGACATAGGCGACTTTTGGTTATCTTCATCTCGTCACTCCCACAGTGAGACGTCAAAAACGCTTATACACAACTCTCTCTCTCTCTCTCTCTCTCTCTCTCTCTCTCTCTCTCTCTCTCTCTCTCTCTCTCTCTCTCTCCACAGCCTAAAACTCACTCTCTACAACCCCTTCACAGTATCTTTTTTTTGGCCCCTATACACACACACACACACACACACACACACACGAGGCGATAAAACCAGTGTTTACATTTGCATATCTCAACTTCCTCAGGGCTTGGGAAAAGGCCTACACCTCTCACACCAGAGAGAGAACACACACACACACACACACACACACACACACACACACACACACAGACACAGTCTGTCTGTCATCCCCCATCCACTACGACACTGAGTATACGATTACGACACTGGTTACACGACAGTAGCCCATACATCGACGACGATAGATCCTACACCAATGGGTAATTCAGACGGTTCGCCACTTCTTCTCCGCCAGTAAGTTAAGAAAAAATAAATAAATTTCAGTTTTATGACAAGGGATCTCTTCCTCCTCCTTCTCGCTTCCCTCCCTCCCTCACTCACTCACTCACTCCCAGGCACAACTCGTGTGTGTGTGTGTGTGTGTGTGTGTGTGTGTGTGTGTGTGTGTGTGTGTGGGTGTGTGGGTGGGGGTGTGGTGGACGACCCACAGTCCCACATAATCACAGGTTCGACACCAGCCTTCACCACTTTCAAACCCTCAGTGGGTTATGTCCGATGGTAAGGCACTCTCTCTCTCGCCCAGTCCAGTCAACCTCACCCATGCCAGAGAAACCCTCCGTCTAAATACACATATATCAGACGGAGCGGGGGAACGCAATACCCTGCTACTTTTCCCAGCGCAAGGTGAGGTTCCACATATATATCTATGTATTCTCCCAGGACAGCACACCTCCACCACAGCCACTGGTACCCAGTGTAAACCCACGTTCGCTTATTCTTAAAAACACATAGTGTCACACCACGCCCACCTTCACTCATTCTCAAAAACACATAGTGTCACACCACGCCCACGTTCGCTTATTCTCAAAACCACATAGTGTCACACCACGCCCACCTTCAGCTTATTCTCAAAACCACATAGTGTCATACCATGCCCACCTTCGCTTATTCTCAAAAACACATAGTGTCACACCACGCCCACCTTCACTTATTCTCAAAAACACATAGTGTCACACCACGCCCACCTTCTCTCATATTCTCTCAAAAACACATAGTGTCACACCACGCCCACCTTCACTTATTCTCAAAAACACATAGTGTCACACCATCATCCTGGTGTTCCCTTGGGCTCATGTGATCTTATGGATGGTTAACTCATCATCATCCTTGGGCTTATGTGATCTTATGGATGGTTAACTCATCATCATCCTGGCATTCATCTAAAACCTCCTGGAGGTGAACACCTCCCCTTTCCCATGGACTGGCCCATCCACCGCACGCCACACACGCTGATGCTCGTGTCCACACCCCACTCTCCAGGTCTTAGGAGTGGAGTGGGCGAGTGGAGGCTCATACTGAAGGTGTCTGGGTTCATCCTCTCTCTCTCTCCTCTCTCTCTCTCTCTCTCTCTCTCTCTCTCTCTCTCTCTCTCTCTCCTCGAAGACCTCTTTCAGCAGTGGTGGTGGTGGTGGTGAGGGCGTCTTCTACATCACTTGTGTTTGATTCGGTTTTGATTCTGACGAAGGTTTTACTGTTCTCGGCGAGTAAGAGCTTGGTGTTCATCGAGGGGGGTGTTGGTTCAGAATCCTCTTACGTCTGGTTTTTGCACCCGAGAGCTGGCTGCCTGTGTGCCCCCCCACCACACACTAGACCACGCAATACTCAGGCGGCAAGCTGCTGCGTCACATGATTACTGTGTGGCCGTCGGCAGCTCAAGGGTGGTGGGCCGTTTTGATCCCTGTTTCTTTTCCTACCCAATGGTGGTGGGCCGTTTTGACATGATTTCTTGTCCTCGCTCAAGGGTGGTGGGCCGTTTTGATCCCTGTTTCTTTTCCTACCCAATGGTGGTGGGCCGTTTTGATCCCTGTTTCTTTCCCTACCCAAGGGTGGTGGGCCGTTTTGATCCCTGTTTCTTTCCCTACCCAAGGGTGGTGAGGCCATTTTGATAATTGTTTCTTTCCCTACCCAAGGATGGTGGGCCGTTTTGATACCTGTTTCTTTCCCTACCCAAGGGTGGTGAGGCCGTTTTGATACCTGTTTCTTTCCCTACACCTCCAAGCTTTGGAACTCTCTCCCTTCTCATGCCTTTCCTAATAACTATGATCTAGCACATCTTAACACAAAGGTTTTTCATTTCCAAATTCATAATTACTCTCTCCCTTGTCTCTTCTTTTTTTCCCCCGTTTCATAATTCTCTCTCTGTTTTAATGAAGACCTGACCTTGATGTGGACTTTCGTCCGTGACTGGAGCCTCTGACGTAGAAAAAAGGGGAAAAAAAGAAAAAAAAAACTGTTGGAGACTCTTCGTTTTCTATAACCCCGAGGGCCGTTTTCTATAACCCCGAGGGTTTAGAGTCTACACGTTTACCCTGGCAGGTCTTTGGGTGGTGGTGTCCCGGGTGCGGGGCGTCGCCATACGTCCTCCAGGTTGCCCTATCGACGTCTGAGCTCCGACGTCGTCTTCGTCGGATGCCTCCTGGGGCGGGGCGGGGCGGGGCGGGGCGGGGCGGGGCGGGGCGGGACGGGGCGGGGCGCTGCTCCATGGTGCTGCTGCTGCCACCAGCGATCTCCTAAAGGCCAGCCTCCAAGTTTACTGGTGTCGTGGAGGACTTCCCTCGCTCATTCAGTCTTCAAAGACGCAGTCCAGCCTTCATCTCGTCCTTCTACGGTAGACAGGTTGCTGGTGTCGTGGAGTGGACTTCCCTCACTCATTCAGTCTTCAAAGACGGAGTCTAGCCTTCATCTCGTCCCTCTACGGTACACAGGCTTCCTCTCAGTCCGGCTAGAAGGACAGTCAGCAGCTGAGGGACGACACGTCCTTCTCCAGCCTTCGAGCATTCACCTCCTCGTAAGGTCACACCCGTCTGTCTTCCACGGTCGGTCTGGTCGAACACTAGCGACCTCCTCCTCCTCCTCCTCCTTCCTCTGGCTCGACATACACCTCTTGCGTCCACTTGGGATACTGCATATACCCCTCCCTCCTCCCTTTCCTCACCCTCTTCCCCCTTATAGCTCGTCCTCAGCCACCAGCATCTACGGCGCTCCGACGATCAACCTAGCTGTTGTAGGACGCGGCCCGCAGGCTGTTGCTCCGACGATCAACCTAGCTGTTGTAGACCGCGGCCCGCAGGCGTACACAGCCCCCCAACATCCTGACGAGCGACGAGGACCTTCTGCGACCGACGGGGTGTGTTTCCAGGGTGTCTATACTTGTGATATCTCGAGCAGCGTCTTGGAGACGGGATATGCAGAGCTGCAGGCGTCCATGGCATACCACGGCGCCCTGGTTGAACTCCAGGAACCTGTGGGTCTTATATAACCCAAGTGAGGACGCCCAGTGAGGTCGGCAGAAGAGAGGATCACTAAGGTTGGGGAATAGACGATACGATTCCTTAACAGAGCAGGATTCTCTGTGTTGTCGTCTCCTCTGAGTGAGGAAGTGTCTGGTGTCTATAGTTTCCTCTGATCCGATTACGAAAGCGGCGGGAAAAAGTCTTCATCTCCTCTCTCTCTGTCACAAGCTTCTTAAAAAAAAGAAATTCTAGCCCTTTGGCTCTCTCTCTCTCTCTCTCTCTCTCTCTCTCTCTCTCTCTCTCTCTCTCTCTCTCTCTCAAAAGCTTCTTCAACTAATTCTAGCCCTTTGGCTTTCTCCCCCCCCCCCCATTCCCACTTTCCGATGCAGTTCCTTTTGCTTTGTGGGAGCGTCTCTCGTCTCCTCCCCCCACACACACACCACGACCTCTGAAAATGCCCCGTTTACGATAACAAGCGCAACAGACAAAGCTGTCCATCTTCCTGGCAAACTCCGTCAGTCCGGGAACTTCTGTGTGTGTGTATGGACGGTCGACAAGTCCCAAAGTCCTTCTCATCGGCTTCCGTTGACGCTATCCTCCGACTCATCAAGCCTTGTTCCCGAATATGGAAAGGAAGACTTGAAAGTTCCGTCATGTCCTTCTCGTCCCTCTTGGCATATCCTTTCGTCCCTCTGTCTGTCTCTCTCTCCTCCTACTCCTCCTCCTCCTCCTTCGGTCGATGATCGATGGGTCTTAGGAGAAGTCGGAGGAAGAATAATGTGAGGAGGTTTAAGTCGTGAGCCCTAGGTCCAAAGACCCTTCCAGGAGGAGACCACTCATCATCTCGACTCGTCCTGGCTGACACTGGTAAGGTCCTAGGAAGGTGTGTGTGTGTGGGGGGCGCCCACAGTACTCTCCTGAAGCAGTGGGGCTCTGATGCTGTTACTGAAGCGAGGGGGAGGAGGAAGCACACACACACACACACACACACACACACAACACACACACACACACACACACACACACACACACACACACACACATCCGACGAACGGGTGTGTGTGTGCGCGCGCGTCTTCCATCCGTCGTACAAGGAGGTCATGTCCCCTCAGGAGGACGTATGATTTTTTGTCTTTCCCGTCGGTGGACGAGGCCCCTTGGACGCACGGACGGGGGTCTCTGGGTACATAATAGTCACGTCAAAAACCCCTGGGTTCTCTAGGGTATGCCATCGTGTCGTAATGCTGGAATGGCCAGTGAGAGGTGCGTTGTGTGTGTGTGGAGACTTCTAGGGCCGCTACGCTTCGAACCTACAGGGCCGGTCGTATGCACTGCCACACACACACACACACACACACACACACACACACATACGAGGCTCTCGGCGGGAGTGTGGGTCACGTAACCTGGAACTGATGTACGTGTGTGTGTGTGTGTGTGTGTGTGTGTGTGTGTGTGTGTGTGTGTGTGTGTGTGTGTGTTTTACCAAGACGTGTGTCTGAACCACTTTCAAACACATACGCGCTCCCTGGCGTCTGTTTCAAGCTCCGTTTCTGAAGAAACCTGAAGTTGTACTGTACGCTATGCCTCATGCTGAAGGCAATATTATTACTGTACACGTTCGTCACGACCCTCTCGGATCAGGTTAAAAGGTCGTGCTATCTTATATAAGTCGTACCGTCGTGCTGAAGGGTCGTACTGTCGTGCTCAAGGGACGTCGGCTAGCATGTCGTGCAATCAAGGGGGGTCGTTACCGGTAGGTGTGCTCAAGGGTCGTACCTTCAGCGTCGGTGGCTCAAGGGTCGATACCGTCGTGGTCAAGGGTCGTATACGCAGGTCGTGTCAAGGGTCGTATTAACGTCGTGGTCAAGGGTCGTATACCGTCGTGCTCAAGGGTCGTATACCGTCGTGGTCAAGGGGTCGTATACCGTCGTGCTCAAGGGTCGTCCCTTACCGTCGTGAGTGAGGGGGCCCTAACACCCTCTCACCACCCACGCACTTTAACATGACCTTGAACCCTGGGATATGAAGGTCAGTGCTGGAGGGAGGGGGGAGTGAAGTGTGTGTGTGTGTGTGTGTGTGTGTGTGTGTGTGTGTGTGTGTGTGTGTGTGTTGTTGACACCCCACCCCACCACCTCCCACACGGCAAAAGTTAAACGAGGGGACGACGCGGACTACCTGCAGTCCATGTTCTTTCCCTCCCTCCCTCCCTCTCCATCAATATTCCTGACCTCCTACACACGCATACGGTACGCCACGCTGGGCCTCACACTACAGCCACGGAGGGAGGGAAAGGGGAAGGGAAAACGTAGGAAGGAGGGGACGAAAACGTACGTTCGACACCACTCCTTCAGGAGGGCCAACGGAAAATGCCTGCTGGGGGAGATCTTCGGGCCTCGAGGGGGTGGTTCCAGCCAGTTTCGTGTCTCCAATACTGAGGTCGTGGATATTTCTAATGTTATTACTGTGGTGGTGTTGGAGGAGGTGGTGGTGGAGGCACGGAGCAGACTTGGGGTCCTGGGGGAGAAGGGTTGGTGTAAAGGGCGACAAGGTGAGGTAGGTGGGCAGGGGCGGTGTTTGGGCGCGGCTCCCGTGAGAGATGAGACGGCAGTAAACAGGGATCTCTATAAACTCTTGTTTACATCTTTACATCTCTTGTTTACAGTTTGTATCTCCAGTTTGTTTGTTTCACTTCATTCATGTCCTTTTTTTTTTCCATGTCATCTTCCCTCCTCCTCTTCCTGGGCCTGGGGAAATGACTAGGGCCCCAAGGGACATTTTTTTGGACCTTCCCAGCGACCAGCCAGCTGAAGAGGTAACTGCATATACCTTTCTGGCCTCTCTCTGCCTTGTGGTGCGCTCGCAAAGCTCTGCGCTCGCAAAGTTCTGCGCCCGCATAGCTCTGCGCCCACAGGTTAAACATTAACCAAACGGTGTCTCGTTCGTGGCCCAATTGGCCGCTCTTCGCTGTTAGCGTTTCACCAAGCACACACACACACACACACACACACACACACACACACACACATGACGTCTGCCAACGTCCATGGCTCTGGAAAAAAATATTTTGATACGTCAGCACCAATGACTTTCTTCAGCGTCAGTGACTTTAAGAAAAAAAAAAGAATAGAAAAGAAATATGTCTTTCAACTTTCTCCAGCGTCAGTGACTTCAAGAAAAAAAAATATAATGTCTTTCAGCGATTTCAACTTTGACGAATTTCACACCACTTGACAACGAGTTTTCGAAAAGCGGATGACGACTTACGAGCGTCGATCGTCTGGCAATGTCCACATTATCGTAAGTTTACGATATACGCTTCTCGCGTCACACACACACACTCGAAAACCCACCCGACCTTGTATACACATTCGGGTAGACGTCACTTGTTTACCAAATGGCGTCCTAGCTACGTCTCTTCTTCGTTGTATATCAACTGACTTGTTATATTTCTCTCTTGTGTCTCCCCTGATGATGATGTGATTATGACACGAAGGTGCATTTGGGAACTTATTGTGTTTCATTTTCCCCGTGCACTCATAGGAAATATATATATATATATATATATATATATATATATATATATATATATATTATCCCTGGGGATAGGGGATTAAGAATACTTCCCACGTATTCCCTGCGTGTCGTAGAAGGCGACTAAAAGGGGAGGGAGCGGGGGGCTGGAAATCCTCCCCTCTCTTTTTTTTTTTTTTTTTTTTTCCAAAAGAAGGAACAGAGAATTGGGCCAGGTGAGGGTATTCCCTCAAAGGCCCAGTCCTCTGTTCTTAATGCTACCTCGCTAACGCGGGAAATGGTGAATAGTTTAAAAGAAGAAAGAAAATATATATATATATATATATATATATATACGAACAAAGTGCATATGAACACGCACCTTCATAGAACATACAAACCTCCAACAGCCAGGATCGAACCCGGGACCCTTGTGCAACAGGCGGGAGCGCTACCGCTAGGCTATGATCGCCCCTAATAGGAAATGACTATTCGAATACTATGTACTCGAATACCCTTCGTCTCACGTTGGTGAGCAACGGGGTCTACACCGGTCATTTCCCAACAGGCTCACATAGCCAGCAGATAGCATTTTACCTAACCTAACTGTACAACTGCACAGGGGTCCCGGGTTCGATTCTGGCTGTTGGAGGTTTGTATGTTCCATGAAGGTGCGCGTTCATATGCACTTTGTTCGCATTCATATACCTCCGCGTTGCACAGTTAGGTTCGGCAAAATGCTACATGCCGGCTATGTGCGCCTGTTGGGAAATAACCGGTGTAGACCCCGTTGCTCACCAACGTGAGACGAAGGGTATTCGAGTACATAGTATTCGAATAGTCATTTTCTGTTAGGGGCGATCATAGCCCAACGGTAGCGCTCCCGCCTGTTGCACAAGGGTCCTGGGTTCGATCCTGGCTGTTGGAGGTTTGTATGATATATATATATATATATATATATATATATATAGCGATCTATTTCCTGTGTGGCGGGGTAATGCCAGGAATGGATGAAGGCAAGCAAGTATGAATATATGTGTATGTGTATATGGTGATATGTATGAGTGGATGGGCCATTTTTCGTCTTTCCTGGCCCTACCTCGCTGACGCAGGAAAGAGCGACTACGTACAATAATAACATTAAGTATAGTAATAACAATAACAACAATCTTAAAACAAATACATTTCGCGTCATAACTGAGCGAGAGAGAGAGAGAGAGAGAGAGAGAGAGAGAGAGAGAGAGAGAGAGAGAGAGAGAGAGAGAGAGAGACCGAGAAGCAACAGGTTGTGGTGAACTCAACGGGCTCCCACGGTGGCCAGTGGCCGGGTAAGGTCCACCAGTATATATATACACACACAACCCACATGCATCAGGTCAAACACAAGTTATACTTGAAGAAAAAAAATAAAGAAAGGTAATGGGATAATAATCTCTAGGGGTTTGGCTGACAATGTTTGGTTTATATCCGCTTACGTTATGGTGTTGTACAAAACGGTGTTGTACAAACCACAGTCTGAGGTTATAGCGAAAAGAAAAATAATAATAGGACACGTCATACCTATATTACGAATTTCTGCACAAAATGAGGTTTGAAATGTCACCTATCACATTTCTGGACTTCACTGGACTTGATGACTTTTAGAGCGAAGCCTTTCCGTGGGTATGTCATAACACCAGATAAGATAAAGATACGAGAGAGAGAGATATACCTGGCCCTTCTGTTATCTTGTTACCCAAACCGTACGAGATCCTGCTGGACCGGGGGGGGAATAGCTTCACACATTGGTCCTTGGTGTTCTTCTAACACGGCGCGCGTCCCGGTAGGTAGGAAAATGTGGGTTGTAGACGTGGCGTGGGGGTTATGTGGAGTTGTTATAAGCCCCTGCGGTGGTGGGAGGGATTGTAGGCGAATGACAAGTGGCGGTTGTGGTAGGCGAAGGTGATTGGAATGCGTCTAGTATACACGGCAGTAGAGATGGGCCAGGCGACCTCGGTGGAGCGAGCGAGAGGAGGAGGAGGAAGGAAGGTAGGAAGGAGGCATCAATGACGCGCGGCTAGGCTACGCTACGCTAGGCTAGGCTTGCCTCGGCGGGCGGTGGACACGACGCGCTCGGCTAGGCTAAGCTAGGCTCGGCGGGTGGACATGGGTGGAAGCAGCCATTGTCAATACCCACGGATGCCCCCACCTTCCCTCACCGCAGGTTACACGCACGCGCGCCACAACACTAAATGTATCTTCGCCATTTAATCTTTATATTTTCCCCCGCCCAGCTCGCTGCTCGAGCGGAAATGGTGGTGGTGGTGGAGGCCTGTGTGGAGGTGTGTGTGGTTGGAGGCCTGTGTGGTAGATGTGGTGTGAGTGTGGGTGGTGGTGGTGGATGTTGTCCACGGGGAAAATGAAACACGAAAAGTTCCCAAGTGCACTTTCGTGTAATAATCACATCATCTCCCCTGATGATGTGATCATTTCACGAAAGTGCACTTGGGAACTTTTCGTGTTTCATTTTCCCAGTGGACTCATAGGAATATATGTACATATATGATTGCGATTTACAATACATATATGATTGTGATCTACAATACATATATGACTTATCTACAATACATATATGATTGTGATCTACAATACATATATGACTTATCTACAATACATATATGATTGTAATCTACAATACATATATGACTGTGATCTACAACATGTACATATATGACTGTGATCTACATGTACATATATGACTGTCATCTACAACATGTTTATATATGACTGTGATCTATCGCATCTACAAGTCAGAAGATAACAGAACCACAGTGGCCAAGGCAAACATCTACCTCCATTGACACAGATCGCATTAGCCGGGCGGTGGAGACACAAAACAAAAAATATATATACACATAAACAGATCCAGTAACGGGAAAAACCACCCAGTAAAGGTCAAATGTCGGATATTATGAAGTCATGCCAGACTCATAAGCTGTCATGCCCGAGATAAGGTGAGTGGGGAGGGCTTAGGGCAACAACAGGGAGCCCTATTCAGGGATAAGGGCCTAAGGGCAACAACAGGTAGCCCTATTCAGGGCTAAGGGCCTTAAGGGCAACAACAGGTAGCCCTATTCAGGGCTAAGGGCCTAAGGGCAACAACAGGTAGCCCTATTTAGGGCCAGAAGCTGTTGGAAGTTAAGACCTAATGGCGAAAACGGGCGGGGCCCAATTGGGCGCCCAGCCTCGCCCCGGAACGCGCATACCACACACAACACAGACCGAACACTCCCCCCGAACTCGCTCCTTTATCTAAAACACTTTTCACAAGGCTAATTTTAACAGCACAAGCGGTTATAAAACAGACCAAAACAGCAGCAGCTGACTACCACTATATCTCGCAAGCGTAGATCAAGATCAACAAATATCTATTGGAAATAAAGAGAAAAAAAAATTACGCTATTATTTTTAACTCGAACGATTTCGCTCCTCCAGTGCCCACAATACAAGCGGCCATACACGAATAAAAATAACTTTTATAACTTTATTGTTTCATAGAAGTTAAAGCAATATGGATGCTCTGTGGGCCAAGTTTAATACCATAGAATATATATATATTATCACTATTTAATAATCATTCTCATCATTTTCATTGTAAATGTAAGTCATATTTGATCATTATTCTAGTAATTTTCAGTGGAAATATGTCACTATTTTAATCATTATTTTCATCATTTTCAATGTAAATATGTCACTATTTTAATCATTATTTTGATCATTTTCAATTAAATATGTCACTATCTTAATCATTATTTTGATCATTTTCATTTTCAATGTAAATATCACTATTTTAATCATTATTTTGATCATTTTCAATGTAAATATGTCACTGTTTTGATCAAAATTATTGTCGTAATTTTCAATGTAAATATCACTATTTTAATCATTATTTTGATCATTTTCAATGTAAATATGTCACTGTTTTGATCAAAATTATTGTCGTAATTTTCCATGTAATATGTCACTTTTAATCATTATTCTTATCACTTTCAGTGTAAATATGTCACAATCTTATTCATTATTCTGATCACTTTCAGTGTAAATATAAGTCACTACTTAATCAACATCGATTAAGTCAAACCTTAATCAATATTCTGATCACTTTCAGCGTTAATATAAGTCACTATATATCAATTCGATCCTCATGTATAGCACACACACGTCTGTGGAGTCTGAGTGTAGAGACATGGTTCGTGGTTCGCCAATATACGTGACAGCGAGGGAGAGAGTCTGATATGTGAGCGTACGAGGCCAATTCTTCGTCCGTTTCTGACGCTACCCTCGACCAACCTACGAGCAAGGATGAGCAGCTAGGGTGACTGTAGAGACTGACTGCCGCAACCAGGAATCGAACCTATGCGTTTGATATATATATATATATATATATATATATATATATATATATATATATATATATATATATAATATATATATACTTTCTTTCTTTCAAATATTCGCCATTTCCCGCATTAGCAAGGTAGCGTTAAGAACAGAGATGGGCCTCTGGGGAATATCCCGCCTGCCCCTTCTCTGTGCTTTCTTTGGAAATAAAAATAAAAACAGAGGTGAGGATTTCCAGCCCCGCCTCCCCTGTTGTGTTGTTTACGACGCAGGGAATCGTGGGAGTATCTTTCTCCTATCCCAGGATATGTATAGAATATATATTATATATTTATATAGTATATATAATATATATATATTGTGTGGTGTGTGTGTGTGTTGTGGGTGGGTGTGTGTGTGTGTGTATCACATAATGCCCTCCAACAGCAAGGATTCGAACCCAGACCTTTTCGCGTGGTAACTGGGAACGCTAATATATATATATATATATATATAATATTATATATATAAAAATATATATATATATATATATATATCCCTGAACCGTGTGCTTGCTTGTTTATGAGCGAAACACACAGAGCCTAAAGGTGTCCGTCCTGCAGGTGTGTTTGGACAGGGGGAAACCCCGCTGCTCCAGAGAGAGGCCTCAAAATCCAATATCCTAGACGAACGCGCCTCCTACACTCATCAAGCCATCTTGACACGGAATTCATTCTGGGCCATATTCATTTTTTTTCTCCTCTCCCCCACCTACCACCACTACCACTCTTGCTTCCGTAGTGAATGAGAGAGAGAGAGAGAGGGTGGTTTTTACCTCCCAGCCCGAGCGACGCTGGTCTGAGTACACGAGAGAGAGAGAGAGAGAGAGAAGAGAGAGAGAGAGAGAGAGAGAGAGAGAGAGAGAGAGAGAGAGAGGTGACCATGAGCACAGGCCTCTTGACGGGTCCGTGAGAGAGAGAGAGAGAGAGAGAGAGAGAGAGAGAGAGAGAGAGAGAGAGAGACCACCCGCCAGCCTCTCTCTCTCTCTCTCTCTCTCTCTCTCTCTCTCTCTCTCTCTCTCTCTCTCTCTCTCTCTCTCTCTCCCTGCACACAGGTCCGATCGGACCCTGTGCACGTGACCGGGTCACCGGGTCACCATGAGCACGTCTTTTACAGAGGAAGGGCGTGGGGGGGGGGGGGGAGGGTGGGCACCTGGTGAAGCGTGTAGCCTATGGCGGAGGGTGGGTCGGCAACCCCAGTGAGGGAGGGGTGGGTCCAGGACCCCAGTGAGGGAGGGATGGTCCAGGACCCCAGTGAGGGAGGGGTGGGTCCAGGACCCCAGTGAGGGAGGGGTGGGTCCACGACCCTAGTGAGGGAGGAGTGGGTCCAGGACCCCAGTGAGGGAGGGGTGGGTCCACGACCCCAGTGAGGGAGGGTTGAGTCCAGGACCCAAGTGAGGGAGGGACGAGTCCAGGACCCCAGTGAGGGAGGGGTGGGTCCACGACCCTAGTGAGGGAGGAGTGGGTCCAGCACCCCAGTGAGGGAGGGACGAGTCCAGGACCCCAGTGAGGGAGGGACGAGTCCAGGACCCCAGTGAGGGAAGGGTGGGTCCAGTATCCCAGTGAGGGATGGGTGGGTCCAGCACCCCAGTGAGGGAGGGATGGAGGGACGAGTCCAGGACCCCAGTGAGGGAGGGGTGGGTCCAGGACCCCAGTGAGGGAGGGTGGGTCCACGACCCTTGTGAGGGAGGAGTGGGTCCAGGACCCCAGTGAGGGAGGGGTGGGTCCACGACCCCAGTGAGGGAGGGTTGAGTCCAGGACCCCAGTGAGGGAGGGACGAGTCCAGGACCCCAGTGAGGGAGGGACGAGTCCAGGACCCCAGTGAGGGAGGGGTGGGTCCAGGACCCCAGTGAGGGAGGGTTGAGTCCAGGACCCAAGTGAGGGAGGGGTGGGTCCACGACCCTAGTGAGGGAGGGGTGGGTCCACGACCCTAGTGAGGGAGGAGTGGGTCCAGCACCCCAGTGAGGGAGGGACGAGTGGAGGACCCCAGTGAGGGAGGGGTGGGTCCAGTACCCCATTGAGGGAGGAGTGGGTCCAGTACCCCAGTGAGGGAGGGGTGGGTCCAGTACCCCATTGAGGGAGGAGTGGGTCCAGGACCCCAGTGAGGGAGGGAGAGTCCAGGACCCCAAAGAGGGAGATGTGGGTCCAGGACCCCAGTGAGGGAGGGAGAGTCCAGGACCCCAGTGAGGGAGAGTCCAGGACCCCAGTGAGGGAGGGAGAGGTGGGTCCAGGACCCCAGAGAGGGAGATGCGGGTCCAGGACCCCCAGTGAGGGAGGGAGAGTCCAGGACCCCAAAGAGGGAGATGTGGGTCCAGGACCCCAGAGAGGGAGATGCGGGTCCAGGACCCCAGTGAGGGAGGGAGAGTCCAGGACCCCAGGGAGGGAGATGCGGGTCCAGGACCCCAGTGAGGGAGGGAGGGGTGGGTCCAGGACCCCAGTGAGGGAGGGAGAGGTGGGTCCAGACCCCAGTGAGGGAGGGAGAGTGCATCAAGTGACACAGTCAGGGAGAGTGGTGAGGAGAGCGGCCGCGGGAGAGCGTGTGGTGGTAAAGGTGAGAGAAGGATCCCACACCAGAGCCTCTCACCCTACCTTCCTGCACACTTGCCTGGCCTCTCTCTCTCTTCTCTCTCTCTCTCTCTCTCTCTCTCTCTCTCTCTCTCTCTCTCTCTCTCCTCTTCTTCCATGTCTCTCTATCTCATATCTATCTCTCCATCCATCTCTCTCTCTCTCTCTCTCTCTCTCTCTCTCTCTCTCTCTCTCTCTCCTCTCTTCTCTGTCTGTCTACCAATCTATCTCTCCATCCATCTCTCTCTCTCTCTCTCTCTCTCT
>NC_092240.1:50309994-50464994 GCF_036320965.1 Panulirus ornatus | reverse complement strand
TATAATATATATATATATTAATGTATTCATCATCTATCATACTTAACCGCTGTCTCCCGCGTTAGCGAGGTAGCGCAGCAAAAAAAGACGAGGAATGGCCCAACCCACCCACATACACATGTATGTACATAAACGCCCACACACGCACATACACACACACACACACATACACACACACACACACACACACACACACACACATGACATACGTTCGATTCGCTACATACACACATGGGAAGAGAAGGAGGAGGAGTCGTACGGGGGGGGCATGCAATACGGTGTACGACTATGAGAGAGAGAGAGAGAGAGAGAGAGAGAGAGAGAGAGAGAGAGAGAGAGAGAGAGAGAGAAGAGAGAGAGGAGGACCAGACACCAACCATTCCCATACAGCTTCCTCCATAAGCTAGCTGGACGACCCGAAAACAAATGGGCTCCTCTTTTTTTTTTTTATTAAAAAACTGGACGCACGACCACCAGTGTGTGTGTGTGTGTGTGTGTGTGTGTGTGTGTGTGTGTGTGTGTGTGTGTGTGTGTGTGTGTCACGAGAGGGCACTTGTACAAAGAAGACGCTGAGCACGAGACATAGTTAGAACGTCTGTTAAGAAGTTAGATGCTAGTTACGTATGAATTCAGGTGGCGGGCGTGAAGGAAGGAAGGAAGGAGCCTGGAGAGGCCACGAAGGAAGGAGTCTGGAGAGGCCACGAAAGAAGGAGCCTGGAGAGGCCACGAAGGAAGGAGTCCTGGAGAGGCCACGGAGGATGGAGTCTGGAGAGGCCACGGAGGATGGAGTCTGGAGAGGCCACGGAGGAAGGAGTCTGGAGAGGCCACGGAGGGAGGAGGCTGGAGAGGCCACGGAGGAATGGAGTCTGGAGAGCCACGGTCGCAATATGGTATGAGAGATGAGGTGTGTGTGTGTGTGGACGCGGGGGGTGACCAATGGCAAAACACACACACACACACACACACACACACACACACACACACACACACGCCCTCAGCGTGACGTTCACGACGGTCTCCGCCAATAGCGCGGCTCCTCCTCCTCCTCCACGACGCCCCGCCCCCTCGATGACGCAATCATGACCTCACGGCCTACGCCAATGCCACTGTTTGGTTCCTCTCACGTTAACTTAGACAGTTGTAACTGGCGATCCTATCGTTGCCGAACACCTTCTCTAACCTCATCATTATGGAATTGGTCTGTGGCTCTCGGGCCACAGACCTCGTTTCTTTGTCCACATACGATTCTTGGGCAAGCAAGACACAACATTAGATCTTAAAGCGTATACCACCACACTTTTCATTGATAATATGAGCACTACAGCATCATATCACTTCTTTTTCTTCCTCCCCAAAAGAGAGAAAGAGAAAGAAAAAGAAAATAGCTCCCTCTCTTTACCTGATGTGTAATGCAAGCCGCTACACCTTTCTTCGTCTTGGGGCCAAAAGGACCCGGTGGAAGGGTATGACACAGACACAGTGTGTGTGGGTGTGACAGACACAGTGTGTGTGGGTGTGGGTTGTGGACGGAAGACCTAATATTGGTGGCTGATCCTACGATGGGGGTCAATGTGTTGCCTTCCTAGGGAGGGGTAGCGGGAATGCAAGCGTTTCCACGGGGGAAAATGAAACACGATAAGTTGCCAAGTGCACTTTCGTGTCATAATCACATCATCAATCATCAGGGGAGATACAAGAGAGAAATATAACAGTCAGTTGATCTACAACGAAGAAGAGACGAAGCTACGACCCCATTTGGTAAACAAGTGATTGTCCAAGACAGACAACGAGCGTATCATAAACTTATTATGTGGACAAGAAGGGGAATTGTTTGCAAATTTTATCAACAATAAAGCTATCCAAGACCCCTGGCCTGGCCCACCACCACACTAACAGTGGTCTGACCCACCAGCTAGACTAGTCCCTGGCCCACTACCCACACCAACATGTCGATCCCCACCATCATACTGGCGCCTGGCCCACCACCACGCCAACAGTGGCCTGACCCACCATCATACTGGCGCCTGGCCCACCACCACACCAACAGTGGTCTGACCCACCAGCTATACTAGTCCCTGGCCCACCACCACACCAACAGTGGTCTGACCCACCATCATACTGGCGCCTGGCCCACCACCACACCAACAGTGGTCTGACCCACCAGCCATACTAGCGCCTGGCCCACCACCACACTAACAGTGGTCTGACCCACCAGCTATACTAGTCCCTGGCCCACCACCACACCAACAGTGGTGTGACCCACCAGCCATACTGGCGCCTGGCCCACCACCGCACCAACAGCGGCCCGAACCCACCACCCACCACAAGAGGCTAGGGGGGTTTAACACGCATCATATAGCCAGCCTGGGGGAAAAGCACATGGATATGAGGATCGATAATAGCGCGTTCAGTTGGCCCGGGTGAGGCGACCAACGTGTGAACACAGGAGGAGGTGGAGGTGGAGGTGGAGGTGGCGGGTGGACCATACCAGTGAGGGAGGGAGAGAGAGAGAGAGAGAGAGAGAGAGAGAGAGAGAGAAGAGAGAGAGAGAGAGGGAAGGGAGAAGTATGTGTTTGCGTTAGTCGACGCCTTATAAAATAACAACCATGGGAATTATTAAAGGTTTCCCCCCCGCCCACCCTTTACCACAACATCAACTCACAACCCCCTCGACTGAGGCTCCCAGCAACCACAACCTCACAACCCCTTCACTAAGACTCCACCAACACCCAGCAACCACAACCTCACAACCCCTTCACTAAGACTCCACCAACACCCAGCAACCACAACCTCACAACCCTTCACTAAGACTCCACCAACACCCAGCAACCACAACCTCACAACCCCTTCACTAAGACTCCACCAACACCCAGCAACCACAACCTCACAACCCCTTCACTAAGACTCCACCAACACCCAGCAACCACAACCTCACAACCCCTTCACTAAGACTCCACCAACACCCAGCAACCACAACCTCACAACCCCTTCACTAAGACTCCACCAACACCTTCCATCCAACACCACCTCACAACCCGTTCCCTCAGACTTCACCAACACCCTCCATCCAACACCACCTCACAACCCGTTCCCTCAGACTTCACCAACACCTTCCATCCAACACCACCTCACAACCCGCTCCCTCAGACTTCACCAACACCCTCCTCCAACACCACCTCACAACCCGTTCCCTCAGACTTCACCAACACCCACCATCCAACACCACTACCCCTCCCCAAAAAACCCGCCCTCAACTTCACCAACACCCACCATCCAACACCACTCTCACAACCGCCTTCCCTCAGACTTCACCACACCCTCCCACCAACACCAACCTCAACAACCCGCTCCCTCAGACTTCACCAACACCCTCCATCCAACACCACTTCACAACCCGCTCCCTCAGACTTCACCAACACCCTCCATCCAACACCACCTCACAACCCGTTCATTCAGACTTCACCAACACCCTCCATCCAACACCACCTCACAACCCGTTCACTTAAACTCCACCAACACCCCAACAACCACAACCTCTCCTTCCCCTAACCCACCGCCACCATCCAGGGGGGGTGAGGAGGGCCCAACTATCGACCCTTTCTGCCTCACTCTACAATCAAAAGGATCAAAAAATCGATAACACTGCCCCGGCTCAAGGCTGCTCCATGAGGGAAACCCCCCTAACGCCGTGGAATACATCCCACCCAACCCTACGGGACACGAGCGATCCCACAACCCACCTCACAAGACTCCCACTCACGCCTACGGGACACGAGCGATCCCACAACACTCACTAAGACATCCACTCACCCTACGGGACACGAGCGATCCCACAACCACCTCACAAGACATCCCACCCACCCTACGGGCACGAGCGATCCCACAACCACCTCACAAGACATCCCACTCACCCTACGGGACACGAGCGATCCCACAACCCACCTCACAAGACATCCCACCCACCCTACGGGGCACGAGCGATCCCACAACCACCTCACAAGACATCCCACCCACCCTACGGGCACGAGCGATCCCACAACCCACCTCACAATACATCCCACTCACCCTACGGGGCACGAGCGATCCCACACACCAACCTACAAGACATCCACACACCCTACGGACAGCGAACCCACAACCACCTCACAAGACATCCCACCCACCCTACGGGGCACGAGCGATCCCACAACCACCTCACAAGACATCCCACTCACCCTACGGAACGAGCGATCCCACAACCCACCTCACAAGACATCCCACCCACCCTAGCGGGGCACGAGCGACCCACAACCACCTCAACAAGACATCCCAAACCCCCCTACGGGGCACGAGCGATCCCCCAACCCACCTCACAATACATCCACTCACCCTACGTGGGCACGAGCGATCCCACAACCACCTCACCCAAAACATCCCACCCACCCTACGAGGCACGAGCGATCCCACAACCCACCTCCAAGACATTCCCACCCCCCCCTAAAGGGGCACGAGCGATCCCACAACCCACCCACCCAAAACATCCCACTCACCCTACGGGACAAAGAGCGATCCCACAAACCCCATCAAATACATCCCACCCCACCCTACGGGACACAGCGATCCCAACAACCCCCTCAACAAGAAAATCCCACCCACCCTACGGACAAGCGATCCCACAACCACGTCTCAAAGACCATCCCCCCTCACCCTAAACGGGCACGAGCGATCCCACACCCAACGTCACAAGAACATCCCACCTCACCCTACGGGACACGAGCGATCCCACAACCACGTCACAAGACATCCCACCCACCCTACGGGACACGAGCGATCCCACAACCACCTCACAAGACATCCCACCCAACCCTACGGGACACGAGCGATCCCACAACCCACCTCACAAGACATCCCACCCCCCCTACGGGACACGAGCGATCCACAACCACGTCACATGCCCATCCCACCCCCTACGGGACACGGGGCGATCCCACAACCACGTCACAAGTCATCCCACTCACCCTACGGGACACGAGCGATCCCACAACCACCTCACAAGCCATCCACCCCCCCTACGGACACGAGCGATCCCAAAACCCCCACCTCACAAGACATCCCCCAACCCTACTGGGACACTAGCGATCCAACAACCCCCCTCATAAGAACATCCCACCCAACCCTACGGGACACGAGCGATCCCACAACCACGTCACAAGTCATCCCACTCACCCTACGGGGCACGAGCGATCCCACAACCACTCACAAGACATCCCACCCACCCTACGGGGCACGAGCGATCCCACAACCACCTCACAAGACATCCACTCACCTACGGGACACGAGCGATCCCACAACCACATCACAATACATCCCACTCACCCTACGGGACACGAGCGATCCCACAACCCACCTCACAAGACATCCCACCCACCCTACGGGACACGAGCGATCCCACAACCACGTCACAAGACATCCCACTCACCCTACGGGACACGAGCGATCCCACAACCCACCTCACAAGACATCCCACCCACCCTACGGGGCACGAGCGATCCCACAACCACGTCACAAGACATCCCACTCACCCTACGGGACACGAGCGATCCCACAACCCACCTCACAAGACATCCACCCACCCTACGGGGCACGAGCGATCCCACAACCCACCAAAGACATCCCACCCACCCTACGGGACACGAGCGATCCCACAACCCACCTCACAAGACATCCCACCCACCCTACGGGGCACGAGCGATCCCACAACCACCTCACAAGACATCCCACCCACCCTACGGGGCACGAGCGATCCCACAACCCACCTCACAAGACATCCCACACCCACCAACGGGACACGAGCGATCCCACAACCCACCTCACAAGACATCCCACTCACCCTACGGGGCACGAGCGATCCCACAACCACCTCACAAGACATCCCACTCACCCTACGGGGCACGAGCGATCCCACAACCACCTCACAAGACATCCCACTCACCCTACGGGGCACGAGCGATCCCACAACCCACCTCACAAGACATCCCACTCACCCTACGGGACACGAGCGATCCCACAACCCACGTCACAAGTCAAGGACTGACGGCAAGAGAATCGTAACACATCCACACCAACCCCACACAAACACACATCTCAAAAACGAACACACCGTGTGTCAGTCAGTCAGAGAGTTCGAGCACAAACTCCTTTATTATTATCATTATTATCAGTTTTTCAAACTCTATTATCAGTTAAGGGGGAGGTGCTGTGTGGGCTGCATTGTTATCAAAGAGAAGCGAGCGTTACACACGACCGTTATATAGCACACCCACCCACCCACCAACCCACCTACTAACCCACCCCTCGCTTACTCCCTCACGAACCTCACACACCCAGGTACCCACCTTCGTTTACTCCCTCACGAACCTCACACACCCAGGTACCAAACCCCTCGCTTACTCCCTCACGAACCTCACACACCCCAGGTGAGGGGACCAGGTCGAACTCCAGCTTCTAAGACATGTCACACCCATATGGCACCCCACGCCCATCCATCCTCTTATCTTTCCACACCTCCACCCTTATCTGTCTCCTTATCTTTAACTCGTGTCCCCACATTTTGGGAAGGGATCAAGTGCACATTAGCCTCACACCCCGCCCACCTCCTCACTTGACTCACTCACACACACTCACTCACTCACAGCCCAAGCCCAGAGTGCTATAGTTAAACATGGAGTAGAAAATCTGATTAAAAAAAAAAAAAAAAATATATATATATATATAATATATATATATATATATATATATATATAATATATATATATATATATATATATATA
The DNA here is from genome assembly GCF_036320965.1 of Panulirus ornatus. NCBI lineage: Eukaryota > Metazoa > Arthropoda > Malacostraca > Decapoda > Palinuridae > Panulirus > Panulirus ornatus. The sequence continues at coordinate 50,458,185 of NC_092240.1, read as the reverse complement.
AATTTTTTTTTTTCATACTCACTTCATAGCCTACGTAAACACTTTTACGATTAAGACCAAGGAGCATCGCCATTGGCTAACGTCCCGTGAGAGAGAGAGAGAGAGAGAGAGAGAGAGAGAGAGAGAGAGAGAGAGAGAGAGAGAGAGAGAGATATTGAGTCTTAAGATGTCGGGGGAGGGAGGTGTTCGTTCAAGGGCGAAGGGAGCCGTGTGATAAGAGATGTCGAATGCTACTGTACTCCCCGGCCCGCCGCTGGTGTGTGTGTGTGTGTGTGTGTGTGTGTGTGTGTGTGTGTGTGTGTGTGTGTGTGTGTGTGGAACATCTCCCAACGGGGGGGGGGGGTAAAACACAGCACCGTCACTGAGGCAACACAGCAGCAGCAGGCAGCAGCAGGATGAGGGGGGAGAAAAAAAAAAAAGGGTAGGGGTGTGTGTGTGTGTGTGTGTGTTTTACACTCTCCGTAGCGACACGAGAGAGAGAGAGAGAGAGAGAGAGAGAGAGAGAGAGAGAGAGAGAGAGAGAGAGAGAGAGGCGCAACACACAGCTTTGAAATTTCTTGCTACATTCGTCTGTTTTTCCTCTCTCCTCTCTCTCTCTCTCTCTCTCTCTTCTCTCTCTCTCTCTCTCTCTCTCTCTCTCCGCTACATCCGTCAGCTCCCCCCCCCTCTCTCTTTCTCTCTCTCTCCTCTCTCTCTCTCTCTCTCTCTCTCTCTCTCTCTCTCTCTCTCTCTCTCTCTCTCTGACACCAAACCCCCCAATTCACCTTACGAACACCATAATAAGTCATGCAGTACAAGACACGTAACTTCATGATTTACAATATCGTTAAATGTGGATTTGATATTTTCCTATGACCACTTGCCTACGAATGGCCATCATTTCTTTTGCCTCTTAGACAATCAAGACGGAAGAATTTCTGGACTAATTGAAGAAGAAAATATATAAAAGTCCAACACGTAACGCAAGATACCACCCTCTGTCTTAATTAGGTCCCTCATACCTGTGCTCCAGCATAATTCACCAGTTCCGACGCACACGGTCTGTGACAACGACTTAAATGGCCTACGACAACGACTTAAATGGCTTATGACAACGACTTAAATGGCCTATGACAACGACTTAAAGGGTATATGACGAGTTAAATGGTATATGACGAGTTAAATGGCCTATGACAACGACTTAAATGGCCTATGACAACGACCTAAATGGTATATGACAAGTTAAATGGTCTATGACAACGACTTAAATGGCCTATGACAACGACTTATATGGTATATGACAAGTTAAATGGTCTACGATAAAGACTTAAATGGCCTATAACAACGACTTAAATGGTCTATGACAACGACTTAAATGGTCTATGACAACGACTTAAATGGTCTATGACAACGACTTAAATGGCCTATGACAACGACTTAAATGGCCTATGACAACGACTTAAATGGCCTATGACAACGACTTAAATGGTCTATGACAACGACTTAAATGGTCTATGACAATGAGTAAAATGGCCTAAGACGAGGTAAATGGTCTATGACAACGACTTAAATGGTCTATGACAATGAGTAAAATGGCCTAAGAGGAGGTAAATGGTCTATGACAACGAGTAAAATGGCCTAAGACAAGGTAAATGGTCTATGACAACGAGTAAAATGGCCTAAGACGAAGTAAATGGTCTATGACAACGACTTAAATGGCCTATAACAAAGACTTAAATGGTCTATGACAATGAGTAAAATGGCCTAAGACAAGGTAAATGGTCTATGACAACGAGTAAAATGGCCTAAGACGAGGTAAATGGTCTACGACAATGACTTAAATGGCTGCCTCTGTTATCATAATAATACTAATTCCCAATTCAAGATGGCGGCCGCTATGTTTATGTGGGTAGCCATGTCTCTCTGGCCCTGATCATTCTCAGTGCTTTTTATCATTTAACAACGTCCACACTGGGAAAGCTTCTTGCAGACGGGTGCCTTGTGATCTATAAGGCGATATCAACGCTTGCCTTCCACTTCACTGCCTCTCACATTCCATAGAAACAGAGAGAAAACAGAACGACACATCAATGGCTTCTATCTTTTCAAATTAGAATTAAAAATAAACCTCCAAAAGTTTTAATAAATAAGGTGTCATAGGAGTTAAACCTATCCTATCCCTGGGGATAGGGGAGAAAGAATACTTCCCACGTATTCCCTGCGTGTCGTAGAAGGCGACTAAAAGGGGAGGGAGCTGAGGAGGGCGCTGGAAATCCTCCCCTCTCGTTTTATTTTTTTTTAATTTTCCAAAAGGAGGAACAGAGAAGGGGGCCAGGTGAGGGTATTCCCTAAAAGGCCCAGTCCTCTGTTCTTAACGCTACCTCGTTAACGCGGGAAATGGCGAATAGTTTAAAAAAAAAAAAAAAAAGGAGTTAAACCATTATTCTCAATACTCAAAATTGTCAGTAGATCTATATCTGTAGTTATCATAACCATCTTAAGTGACACTCGATAATCATATGTTTATATTTACCATAACAATCTCAAGTGGGAATTGTTAATTACATCTTTATTTACATTTATCATAACCACCTCACGTGACAATCGTTAGTCACCAAGTGGCAATTGCTAATTGTTAATCTATCTTTATTCATATCCATATCACAACCATCTCAAGTGACAGTCGTTAATGACATCTTTATTTATATACATCACAACCATCTCAAGTGACAGTCGTTAATTAAATGTCATTAAACACCAACGCATCCATAAACTTTACTTTAATCCCTCCCTTCCCGTTTTTATTTTTTCCCTCTGCGTGGGAAATCTAATTAGCTTTTTTCATCTCAGGTGTTCATTCATCACTGTCTCCATCATTAACTCGTAAACAACACAGGAGCCCAGCCTCCACCTGACACACACACACACACACACACAGGGCCCGCCCCCCCAGTCGACCTTTAAAATAAAGGAGGGGGGAGGTGTATTTAACCCCATGACCTTAATCTATAGCTAACATCTAGTTTGGGTTTTTTTTTTCTTAACCTTCAAAAACACGGGTATAAGTTTAAACACAACACGAGTTTAATCTCAACCTCCCCTCCTCTCTCTCCCCTTTCCCCATCCATCCATCTATCCATTTCGGGGTCACGAGAGAGAGAGAGAGAGAGAGAGAGAGAGAGAGAGAGGAGAGAGAGAGAGAGAGAGAGAGAGAGAGAGAGAGGGAAGGTGACATCCAAGGGCCAAAAAGAGGAGTACAGCAACTGGCTGTTATTACTGTATCGCCTAATGTCCCTCCCTCCCACTCACAGCTACGAGCGCAATCATTCATGTACTCCTCAGCTAATAGACTGATTGGTTGCCTCAACTAGCACAGTAAAAGCCAAATAAAAAAGGGTCCCCTTCAAAACAAAAATAATAATAATGCGCGAAATTATTGCGCGAACTATTGATTTAATATGTTAGTGGCGAACCATTCAACTCACAACCGCCCCTTTCTTCCATCATATCACTTTAAAGGCAAACTCAGTAGCCTAGAAATTGCTCAATGGTGATTCCAACACTTTCAATAAACAGCTAAATTGCCTCATTTCTCTCACGTCTTTAAGGGTAGTCCTCGTATTTGATTGGTCGTAAATGAGCCTCAACCAATACATTCACATAAACTCTTACTTCTGAATACCATAGTTTAAAAAAAGAGAAAAGAAAAAGAGACATCTATTGCCAGCACAGAGTTGGAACATCCCCAGAAGACCCTGGACCGCACTCCTCTAAACAACCCCTTCTCGTCTGCAGTGGACAAGAACCACACAATTCGACAGTTAAGCCACACCAGTCCTCTAAAACAACCCCCTTCTCGTCTGCAGTGGACAAGAACCACACAATTCGACAGTTAAGCCACACCAGTCCTCTAAAACAACCCCTTCTCGTCTGCAGTGGACAAGAACCACACAATTCGACAGTTAACTCACCCAGTCCTCTAAACAACCCCTTCTCGTCTGCAGTGAACAAGAACCACACAATTCGACAGTTAAGCCACACCAGTCCTCTAAACAACCCCTTCTCGTCTGCAATGGACAAGAACCACACAATTCGACAGTTAAGCCACACCAGTCCTCTAAAACAACCCCTTCTCGTCTGCAGTGAACAAGAACCACACAATTCGACAGTTAAGCCACACCAGTCCTCTAAAACAACCCTTTCTCGTCTGCAGTGGACAAGAACCACACAATTCGACAGTTAAGCCACCCAGTCCTCTAAACAACCCCCTTCTCGTCTGCAGTGAACAAGAACCACACAATTCGACAGTTAAGCCACACCAGTCCTCTAAACAACCCCCTTCTCGTCTGCAGTGGACAAGAACCACACAATTCGACAGTTAAGCCACACCAGTCCTCTAAACAACCCCCTTCTCGTCTGCAGTGAACAAGAACCACACAATTCGACAGTTAAGCCACACAGTCCTCTAAAACAACCCCTTTCTCGTCTGCAGTGGACAAGAACCACACAATTCGACAGTTAAGCCACACCAGTCCTCTAAACAACCCCTTTCTCGTCTGCAGTGAACAAGAACCACACAATTCGACAGTTAACTCACGCACTCCTCTAAACAACCCCTTCTCGTCTGCAGTGGACAAGTTCGACTCTGGGTTTGCGACCACACTGGCTGGCACACAGTGGAGAAGACAACGATTTTAACATAAGGTAAGAGGTGTGTGTGTGTGTGTGTGTGTGTGTGTGTGTGTGTGTGTGTGTGTGTGTGTGTGGGCAGGCATTAAGGGAACTAACTGATGTTAAATTAAGGGACATGTAGTACGAATGTTAGGCTCCGGTAGGGTCTAATATGTTATTGAATGTTATTCTAACCCCTAAACGATCACACACACACACACACACACACACACACACACACACACACCTTACATTACTAATGTAGGACTAGCATTAGTCTCATAATATAGGACTAACATGAGAACTGTCTCTTTTTACCTAGGATGCTTTACGACTTCAATATTCATATATATATAAAGTATTGTATCATATATGCCCATACCACCCAATTTCACTGGCAACAAGCACCTATAATTACTAATTATTATAAATAATACTTTCAAAGGAGCACTACCGGATGTTTTCTCATGAATATATATATATATATATATATATATATATATATATATATATCCCTGGGGATAGGGGAGAAAGAATACTTCCCACGTATTCCCTGCGTGTCGTAGAAGGCGACTAAAAGGGAAGGGAGCGGGGGGCTGGAAATCCTCCCCTCTCGTTTTTTTTTTTTTTTTTAATTTTCCAAAAGAAGGAACAGAGAAGGGGGCCAGGTGAGGGTATTCCCTAAAAGGCCCAGTCCTCTGTTCTTAACGCTACCTCGCTATCGCGGGAAATGGCGAATAGTATATAAAAAAAAAATATATATATATATATATATGACCGTAAACTTCTTGATACGATAGAAGAGTGTGAACTGCTTCACTGAAACGATGCAAAACACTCTTTAACCCATGAATGTGAATGTCAAACTGCACCACTTTTAACCCCTCTCCACCATTCATGGTTTCCGCGTCTAGAAAGTGTTATGCTAAGGTGATATGGACAAAACAATCTATCACAGAACTGAATCTAACTTCGCCTAAATCGATCTCCGAGTTTGGTATATAGAGATATATAGTTATATAGTTATATTCAAAGCTGATGCTTATCAAATAACATTAACAGTCCGGTGAATTATACAGTGTGTAAATAATCTAACACAATTATTTTATCAGATGTTCACCGGCGTGAAAGATGATATCTGTATGACAGACTTTTGTGAAAGCCTTTAATGACGTTTCTCATGAAATGAGGAGAAAAAGCACAGTTTATACAGTTACTGTACGACTGATGGAATATTACGGTGGTTTGAAAAGCAGTTTTCATTTTTTTTTACACTGAAGTTATGGAGCCAAATGCCGTATTCAAAGTGCTCCACAGAGGATCGCACAGGGCCCAGTTCTGTTCCCCATGTACAGTGAATAACATGGTTCACAGAAATACAGTCAGAAATTCGTATATTTTCCCCAATAACTGAGTTTGTTCAAGTTTATTCACGGGGGCGAAGAAGACACATTCTTACGTATTACTGCAACAGTATAAGGTTACGTTTGGTATGAGGGTTCGAAACCTGGTGTATATCTGGTTCAACCACCACAGCAGTGTCATATGACGAAGGTAACTGGGCGCGAAAGTGGTATGAAATTTAGGGCCTTCCGTTTTTGAAGGCACCTTCCTTGACAATGTGGACAACAGTTAGAGCCGAAAAGTACACTACTGTCTAGTGGAGGAGGGAATGGGGTTATATAAACTGCTTGCATAGGTGTTGTTAGGTCAGTAAGTATGCCAGTTCGGTTTGGAATCTACCTTTATATTAAGAGCTTTGGGAGGAACCAGGGAAATGCTCAAAAATTACCCAGGTAGGTTCACCATGTCGATCTACACTTCCGTGCGAACCCGGGAACATGACCTGGGCAAGGAGGCAGTTGAGGATGGATGGAAGTCCCCACCCCCGAGACAAAATTGGCCCATTTGGTTCTATTCTCCAAGGGAACAGCAGTGTGTAAGGCAAACCTCCCCCATTATGGAGATGAAGCCAGCTAATCCCCCCCCCCCCCCCCAGTAGATCTAACGGCAGTTTCACTTTCGTCGTACCACAGTGCCAAGACGGACTGTTCATGGAGTACAACACCTTCAAACCCTGACATTAATCAGGCCCGGGGAAACCCTTACAACATGTGTTGATTTCAGGGTGCAAAAGAAAGATCTTGCTGCAAGATCCCTGTTCCACCCTGGTTGCAAAATGGAATCAAATGGCTCATCTTACAGATCCCCCCCTGCATTGAGAGAGAGAGAGAGAGAGAGAGAGAGAGAGAGAGAGAGAGAGAGAGAGAGAGAGAGAGAGAGAGAGAGAGAGAGAGAGGACCAATTCCATGGCGCTACCCTCATTGGGAGATGCCGGGACCGACCCACAAACCCGAGTGAGGAGTGGGTAACATCTGCACACCTCACTTTGCAAGGTAGGTATGGAGGAGAACCCAGGCGAGGCTCCAAAGAAGCCCTCCAACTCTTACCAATCCCAATAAGGCAAAGTAAGACACTCGCTGGCTGTCCACCCCAGCACAACTCAACTTCACGAATAATCTTCACACACACACACACACACATACACACACACCACATTAGATCAGCCTCTGTACTTCAAAAAGGGGGGGATTTAAGATGACTCCAATGTTGCCTATACCATTTAAGATGACTCCAATGTTGCCTATACCATTTAAGATGACTCTAATGTTGCCTATACCATTTAAGATGACTCTAATGTTGCCTATACCATCTAAGATGACTCTAATGTTGCCTATACCATTTAAGATGACTCTAATGTTGCCTATACCATTTAAGATGACTCTAATGTTGCCTATACCATTTAAGATGACTCTAATGTTGCCTATACCATTTAAGATGACTCTAATGTTGCCTATACCATTTAAGATGACTCTAATGTTGCCTATACCATTTAAGATGACTCCAATGTTGCCTATACCATTTAAGATGACTCTAATGTTGCCTATACCATTTAAGATGACTCTAATGTTGCCTATACCATTTAAGATGACTCTAATGTTGCCTATACCATTTAAGATGACTCTAATGTTGCCTATACCATTTAAGATGACTCCAATGTTGCCTATACCATTTAAGATGACTCCAATGTTGCCTATACCATTTAAGATGACTCTAATGTTGCCTATACCATAACTTTCGCCAGAATGAAACTAGACCGCCACTCGTCAAACCGAATACGTACCCTTCCCTCTCCCTCTAATCTATCAAGACATCAAGCTACCCCTCATCACTTGCATTGGCAAACACAGCGTCAGTGTAGTAAGCCAACATCCTGCACAACACTCGACCATAACAATCTATGATAGGAAATCTTCCCCAATAGCTCCAGCATGCATAAATGGAACGAGGGGCGGCGGGAGGCGACGGCTTTGAAACAATTCCTTTGCTCATATTTGAACAGAAATAGGTGTTACTTGTCCCCCCTACAAAGATTAAACTTACCTTCATAGCGGTCTGGATTGAAGTTTCGAACTTATAAACACGATCATGTGCCACAGCCGGGAGAAAATACACATTGTGTATATACATCTCGTAAAAAAAGAAAGAAATACTGCTAAAGCCGGGAGAAAATACACACACTGTGTATATACATCTCTAAAAGAGAGAAGGAAATACTGCTACAAACGGGAGAAAAAATACACACATTGTGTATATATACATCTCTTTAAAAAAAAAAGAGAGAAAGAAATACTGCTAAAGCCGGGAGAAAATACACACATTGTGTATACATATCTCTTAAAAAAAGAAAGAAAGAAATACTGCTAAAGCCGGGAGAGAAAATGCACACATTGTGTATATACATCTCTTAAAAAAGAAAGAAATACTGCTACAAACGGGAGAAAAAATACACATTGTGTATATACATCTCTAAAAAAAACGAAAGAAATACTGCTAAAGCCGGGAGAAAATAGACACATTGTGTATATATACATCTCTTAAAAAAAGAAAGAAATACTGCTACAAACGGGAGAAAAAATAGACACATTGTGTATATATACATCTCTTAAAAAAACGAGAGAAAGAAATACTGCTAAAGCCGGGAGAAAAAATACACACATTATGTATATACATCTTAAAAAAAGAAATACTGCTACAAACGGGAGAAAAAATACACATTGTGTATATACATCTCTAAAAAAGAGAGAAGGAAATACTGCTACAAACGGGAGAGAAAATAGACACATTGTGTATATATATATCTCTTAAAAAAAGAAAGAAATACTGCTACAAACGGGAGAGAAAATACACACATTGTGTATATACATCTCTTAAAAAAAGAAAGAAATACTGCTACAGCCGGGAGAAAATACACATTGTGTATATATACATCTCTTTAAAAAAAAGAGAGAAAGAAATACTGCTAAAGCCGGGAGAAAATAGACACATTGTGTATATACATCTCTTTAAGAAAAGAGAAAGAAATACTGCTACAAACGGGAGAGAAAATACACATATTGTGTATATACATCTCTTAAAAAAAGAAAGAAATACTGCTACAAACGGGAGAAAATACACATTGTGTATATATACATCTCTAAAAAAAACGAAAGAAATACTGCTACAAACGGGAGAGAAAATAGACACATTGTGTATATACATCTCTAAAAAAGAGAGAAGGAAATACTGCTACAAACGGGAGAAAAAACACACATTGTGTATATATATCTCTTAAAAAAAGAGAGAAAGAAATACTGCTAAAGCCGGGAGAAAAAATACACATTGTGTATATACATCTCTTAAAAAAAGAAAGAAATACTGCTACAAACGGGAGAAAATAGACACATTATGTATATACATCTCTAAAAAAGAGAAAGAAATACTGCTACAAACGGGAGAAAAAATACACATTGTGTATATACATCTCTAAAAAAAACGAGAGAAAGAAATACTGCTACAAACGGGAGAGAAAATAGACACATTGTGTATATATACATCTTAAAAAAAGAGAGAAAGAAACACCTCACCTTGACGAAGTTGTCCGGGAAGACGCCCCAGGAGTCGTCGCCCAGCCTACCCCTGTACCAGCCTGTCTCCAGTCGGCTGACGTCCGTGATCACCTTGCCCACACACAACCGCAACTCGTCGTCATGCTGTGGCTCGTAGGCGAACACCACCTCCACTTCTGACCGTCGGTCGGTGTGTGTGTGGTGTGCAAGAGGGAGAAAGAGAGATATATGAACCATTAGCATGGGTGTTCTATACGTGCAGCGGTCGAGGGTGGGTGTGTGTGTGTGGTGTGCAACAGGGAGAAAGAGAGACATATGAACCATTAGCATGGGTGCTCTATAGGTGCAGCGGTCGAGGGTGGGTGTGTGTGTGTGGTGTGCAAGAGGGAGAAAGAGAGACATATGAACCATTAGCATGGGTGCTCTATAGATGCAGCGGTCGAGGGTGGGTGTGTGTGTGCAAGAGGGAGAAAGAGAGACATATGAACCATTAGCATGGGTGCTCTATAGGTGCAGCGGTCGAGGGTGGGTGTGTGTGTGGTGTGCAACAGAGAGACATATGAACCATTAGCATGGGTGCTCTATAGGTGCAGCGGTCGGAGGGTGTGTGTGTGTGTGGTGTGCAAGAGGGAGAAAGAGAGATATATGAACCATTAGCATGGGTGCTCTATAGGTGCAGCGGTCGAGGGTGGGTGTGTGTGTGGTGTGCAACAGGGAGAAAGAGAGATATATGAACCATTAGCATGGGTGCTCTATAGGTGCAGCGGTCGAGGGTGGGTGTGTGTGTGGTGTGCAAGAGGGAGAAAGAGAGACATATGAACCATTAGCATGGGTGCTCTATAGATACAGCGGTCGGTCGAGGGGGGGTGTGTGGTGTGCAACAGAGAGAAAGAGAGATATATGAACCATTAGCATGGGTGCTCTATAGGTCTGTACAGCGGTCGAGGGTGTGGGTGTGTGTGGTGTGCAAGAGGGAGAAAGAGAGACATATGAACCATTAGCATGGGTGTTCTATACGTGCAGCGGTCGAGGGTGTGGGTGTGTGTGGTGTGCAAGAGGGAGAAAGAGAGACATATGAACCATTAGCATGGGTGCTCTATAGATGCAGCGGTCGAGGGTGGGTGTGTGTGTATGGTGTGCAAGAGGGAGAAAGAGAGATATATGAACCATTAGCATGGGTGCTCTATAGATGCAGCGGTCGGTCGAGGGTGGGAGGGTGTTGTGTGCAAGAGAAAGAAGGAGAGACATATGAACCATTAGCATGGGTGCTCTATAGGTACAGCGGTCGAGGGTGGGTGTGTGTGTATGGTGTGCAAGAGGGAGAAAGAGAGATATATGAACCATTAGCATGGGTGCTCTATAGGTGCAGCGGTCGGTCGAGGGGGGGGGGGGTGTGGTGTGCAACAGAGAGAAAGAGAGACATATGAACCATTAGCATGGGTGCTCTATAGGTACAGCGGTCGAGGGTGGGTGTGTGTGTGTGGTGTGCAAGAGAGAGAAAGAGAGACATATGAACCATTAGCATGTGTGTTCTATAGATGCAGCGGTCGAGGGTGGGTGTGTGTGTGGTGTGCAACAGAGAGAAAGAGAGACATATGAACCATTAGCATGGGTGCTCTATAGGTGCAGCGGTCGAGGGTGGGTGTGTGGTGCAACAGAGAGAAAGAGAGACATATGAACCATTAGCATGGGTGTTCTATAGGTGCAGCGGTCGAGGGTGTGTGTGTGTGTGTGGTGTGCAACAGAGAGAAAGAGAGACATATGAACCATTAGCATGGGTGCTCTATAGGTGCAGCGGTCGGTCGAGGGGGGGGGGGTGTGGTGTGCAACAGAGAGAAAGAGAGACATATGAACCATTAGCATGGGTGCTCTATAGGTGCAGCGGTCGGTCGAGGGGGGGGGGGGGGGGTGTGCAGAGAGAAGAGGAATATGAACCATTGTGGGTGCTCTATAGTGCAGCAGGGAGAGGGGGGGGGTGTGGTGTGAAAGAGAGACATATGAACCATTAGCATGGGTGTTCTATACGTGCAGCGGTACAGTGACTCCTAGTCAATATATATATGAACCATTAGCATGGGTGCTCTATAGATGCAGCGGTCGAGGGTGGGTGTGTGTGTGGTGTGCAAGAGGGAGAAAGAGAGATATATGAACCATTAGCATGGGTGTTCTATAGGTGCAGCGGTCGAGGGTGTGTGTGTGTGTGTGGTGTGCAAAAGAGAGAAAGAGAGACATATGAACCATTAGCATGGGTGCTCTATAGGTGCAGCGGTCGAGGGTGTGTGTGTGTGTGTGGTGTGCAAAAGAGAGAAAGAGAGACATATGAACCATTAGCATGGGTGCTCTATAGGTGCAGCGGTCGGTCGAGGGGGGGGGGGGGGTGTGGTGTGCAAGAGAGAGAGAGATATATGAACCATTAGCATGGGTGCTCTATAGGTGCAGCGGTCGGTGGGAGGGTGGGTGTGTGGTGCAACAGAGAGAAAGAGAGACATATGAACCATTAGCATGGGTGCTCTATACGTGCAGCGGTACAGTGACTCCTAGTCAATATATATATGAACCATTAGCATTGGTGTTCTACAGGTGCGGCGCTTCAGTGTCTCCTTGTCAACTGAAGACAAAACTAGGTATTCAACCCCAAGAATTAAGTTGATAGAACGTATGGAGAACACCCGTGAGAAGAAAAAAATTGGAAAACGCAACCAAAATTGTTTTATGAGGAACAGGTCAAGATGTGGGACCCCCACGTACGTAGAACTCATTCATCCGTTATGCATTATCCAAACCTCCGCCCGTACAGAAGGGAGAAAATCACTAAATGTAAATTCTAGACTTTGAGGTTGGCGTCCTCCAAAACAGTTTATTATTATCATTATTTCGTTATTGGACTTGATCGCCGTTTCCCGCGTCAGCGAGGAAGCGCCATGAAACAAACGAAGGAAGACCCCTCCACTCGCATAAACACACATATAACATATACACACGTACGTACATATACATATCAACATATACACATACACAGCCATATACATATATATACACATGTGCATATTCACACTCTTTTGCCTTCATTCTCGGCGCCACCCCGCCCCACAGGAAACAGCATCACCATCTCCTACATCAGAAAGGTAGCTGATATAGTCTATAAAAAAAACCTGAGCTATCAACTGAGGAGTATGACAGAGCTTAAGGGGTCTTTGGTTATCTTTGTCCCACTTTGAAGCAACCAGCTTTACTATTCTATCTATAACTCTGCCATCCATTCCCTTCCGTTGCTCCCTCAAGGGGGTGGCCACAGCAGAAAAATCTCTCTAGTGGCGAACTCCAATGCCACTTTCTAAGTCCCTCACCCTTAAAAGGCTAATGGCAGAAGGCAGCTCTAGCACAGTTTTTTTTCAGAGACTCCTGTCCAATGTTCCTACTGATTACTTCTACTTATGTCTACCTAATGTTTCAACCTACTGCTTCTACCTAATTCACCTCCCTATTACTTCTACTTAATGCTTCGACATAATGATCCTACCTACTACTTCTTCCTATTGCCCCTACCATTTTGCCAGAAGGCAGGGCTAGCACATAGTGTTCACCACAGGAAAATCTAAGTTATGAGGAATGAGTTGTGTGTTGTGTTGTCAAGCGTTATGTGTGACAAGGAGAAATTTTATGATAGTGAGTAAATTTTTCAGAATGATACAAGGAAAGAACAATGAATTACACAATATATAGGTTTACCCTGACCCAGCAATGCCTCTAGACTGCCCAGAAGTTTCATGGTTATGTTTTAAATTTCTGGCTGATGCATGATTCCATATCTCATCCATACATGTTACTACCAACATAACTCAGCTTGAAAAAAAAATGCATTACAGTTTCCCAAGAATAAGCAGAGACCATAAATGCATCATAGGGCTGAAAGCCTGATTTATACATTAACTATTGAAGTCAATTTTCTAGTAAAAGAAATAATTGCTTGTATTATTTTTATACTTTGATGAAAAAGTTATCTTTTCATTTACTCATACAGAAAATTTTATATGTATAACTCCAGTGCAAATAATGTAAATAATGTTTATACAGTACCATAAAAAAACATTTGCAGTGTGAATATGTTCATGATACATATAGGATGTATAAATCATAGATGGAAGAACTCATAAAGTGTGTTTGGTGTTTAGGTCATGTAGAAAAAAAAATCACACCATAGGAAACCTAGAATTATTGTATATGTACATAAAAAAAGGAGACTCCTCGCTACCAGCTACGGCTGTTAACTCAGTACCCTCCCACACGAAAATAGAGGTATTTTTTCACTAACTTAGAGATATTATTGTAAGGGAAGAAAATGTTTTTGAGAGTTTCTTTTTGCACACTGGGGGATTGTCATTTCAAATGTATGGTGCAGTTTAAGAGTAAAACAACTTCAAATCTCATTTAACATGACAAAGGCTATGAAAATGTGGTTCATTCAAAAAAATAGAAATAAAAAATGGGGAGGGAGGGTGACTCCATCCTTCCTTCTTTTGTGGAATCACTCCAGTAAAAGCCCAAGACACACTGAGCATATTTGCCCACAAATATTGCATCAACAATGCTGAAGATAGTCTGAGTTTTTTGGATCTGAATAGACATTCTATGTCCTCAAGAATGAAACATATCAGGATTAGAGGAAAAATTCTCCAAGGGAAAAAGGCAGTATTGAGTATGCTAAGAATTTACAAAATATCTTCAAAGAATTGAGAAAGAGCTATGGATATCCAAGAATGCTTAACATCAAACTGGTTTGTCTTCAAGAGAGAAGGTTGTAGTTGTGCAAAATCAAAGATGAACTAAAACTAATCTCTATGTCAACTGATGGAAAAGTTATGAGAACTATCTGGTAGTAAGTGGTCTCAGTGAAACAAGACCTAGGCCTGACTGTCAAAATTAATAATCCACTGGTAAGGAAGAGGATGATGTGAAGGCTATGTTACACAAGGAAATGCAGCAAATCATTTATACCATAAAAAGGCAGTCCTGTTTATCAGCAGGGGAAGTTGCCAGATGCACAAAAACTAACCTTCATACACAGTTTCCAATAATTCATCCACTTTCCAAGAAGAATAGAAAATGCTGACTGCTTGGGTGATATATTTTACGGAAATCATATAGTATTTGATCTATACTATGAAAAGCTGGTCTGTATACGCAAGCAGTTAAGGGCCTAGAGAGCCCTAATTTCTTAGTATAACAAAGCCTCTTAGGCTTCTACCTGAACCAAAATGTAATACTCCCAGTCGTTACATAACTCTTATTTTATGTTAATAGGCAACTGACTTTATTTTGGAAGTATGAAGAGTAAAATACATACCCACTGGGATGAAAAACAGACCAGACTGTAGTTCTTAAAAACTACTGTAAAACTGTAAAGTGTAAGTGCTATAATATAAAATATACTCATTAACCAGGAGCAGCTGAGCCCTAGATGTAGGCCCACACAAATAAAAAACCCTCAAAGATGGAGATAAAACAGGTTTAATCAACTCTCTAAGTGGAGCTCCATTCCATGTATCCACAAGACACAACTAATACATGATACAGGACTTAAATGAAGAGAGCATAAACAATAAACCGTTTCCTTATTGTTACTCTAGAGTACTGTCTCTCAAAATGGGTTGTGAGCTCCCAGGGGCTCATGAGGGAGTTTCCAGGGAAGTCATGTGCTGTCCTCTCTGAGCTAACTGAGTATTTTTGCACTCAAGGAGGATTGGACCTCATATAAACATGAATACAGAAGGAAATGAAAGTAACCCAGATTACAATATAATCTTTTTTACCCAATAGCAGTGGTTGAAAGTAAATTGTCATGCCTCTGTTTGTAGTGATAATAGGGTATTGTGATGGATTCAATGATCCAGTCCACCTCAGAAACACTGCCCTACAATAATACTGACAGGTAGTCACGACATGGTACTGAAGGAGTACTTTTACCATTACATCCCCCAATAAGATAAGCCAGCTATCACTAGAAATTCACTATTAATGAGTCTGATCAGGAAAAAAGCAACTTTAATCCCATATATAAAATATTAGCAATATATGGCCAAGAACTGCATAAAATATTGGCTTGTTTAGACTTGATTCAAAGAAAAAATCATGAGGTTCACTTTGTTCATGTAAATTTTTGTCGAAAAACGGGGAGAGTTTGGCCTACATCTGGGACCTGTTTAACTACTAGATTTTTGTGATGTTGTAGTCTTATAATGCACCATTAATTACAAATCCTTAAAACTTTTGGGACTTAATGTGATAAATCAATGCTAATTTCATATATCAAAACCAAAACTCAGCATTCATTACCATTCCCGAAAATAATCTTGCAAATAATGCAATTCTATTGCCGTTTCTACACATAGTCAAAATTCAAAATTTATAGCTTGCAAGTACAAAATTTTAAGTGAACTATAACAAGCAATTGCTAATCATCAACATGAATAGCTACCTATAAAATACGCTGCAATTCATTTGCTACGTTAGCCTTTGCAATACAATGTGAATACTTAACTGTTTTAGTTTTATCAAAATTTAAGTATTACTGATTAACACGAACAGAACATATTTTAGCTATCCTGTACTTTTTCTTAGTTCAAAAGTTCCCCCAATTTAGCAAAGTATCAAAGTTTTATACGGAGAGTGCCTATGAGAGCGAATGGACCACAGACTAGATGCCCTGACTCAATACAACCATGGTCATTACTGGTTAACAGGACCTTAAGGCACATTCAAATACATCATATCAATGAAAAATAATAATAAATAAACTAGGAAAATGGGAATAAGAAAGGGATTAGTAAATTCATCCTAGGGCGAGATAAACTCCAGGGCAAGTGTGACACCATCATACATCATTATAAAAAAAAAAAATGAGATTCTTATGAGTATTTGTGCCATATGAAAGGTCCCTACACTGATATTTTTCATGTGAATAAATAATATCTTGAATTCTGAATAAAATGAAATTCCATGTAATTGTGAGGGACACGTATATCACTAGTACCAGCAATACCCTATGGTAACAACAGGTTAAGGAACATCAGCTTTTAAAGTCATGAATCTAAACTCAATTATGGTATGAAGTTATGTCCCCCCTACACGTAACTTGCAAGATAATGATGACCTCTACAGCTGCCTGTAAGCCTAGAAAAAAAGAAAAAAAATTAGGGGTCTTTGCTGTAGCCCGGAGCCTTGGACTTGACACCTGTCAGCGCAGGAGAAGGCTTAATGGTCATCTTTTTCACCACTTTCTTGAGACTTTTTGGGATCCTAAGTGAACCTATTTCACATGTTTGAATTGATGAATCCAACGGCAGGAAAACTTACCCATGTCACCGTGCAATATCACGTTTTAAAGCATCACAACTGAGAGAAATGCTGTGTACACTCCACACTGGGCGAGTATGATTGTATCACTGATAAAACTTCCGTTCGGTTCCTTGCTAAGGGCTTCGAACGGCTTCGAAAAAGTCGCATATAAGACATATAACACATCTCTATGGCATTTATCTTATTTTTCTATACTTCTGTATATATGACTTTGATATTGAATTAGAAATAGAATACCAGTGACTTCAATTTTAGATGATTAATTATGTTGGTGAGTCAAATCGGACAGAAGAACGCTCTTGGAAAAAGTTCGTATGGTAAACACGACTCGTACCAAGCGTATATATACGAGCTTTCTCAGAAGGGGAATGCGTTATGAGACAGGGAGCGTAAAACTGGCAAATTTAGTGGTTAAGGTATTTTAATTAGAGAAATGCATCCTACTTTTCATATTCAAAACATGAAAAACGTTGGCACATGCCAACCGTACGATTACTATGTTGATCCCCTCATTTCACAGGATTTGATAAGGTGAAGGTAAGATAAGGCTTACAAGTACTGTATAAGAAGAAAGAATTATTTTAGGTAATATAGTCTATTTTATAGTAAGATTATAATGATGGTTTACCTTCCAAGAGATAAGTGTATTAAATAGATTAATTTGTAAAGAATTTTAATATTCTTATTGAAGTTCCTGGCTATCAGGAGGACGGGGGTGGGTGGGAGGACGACAACAGACGATGCAGACAGCTGGCTGGCTGGCCACTGCGGACAAACGGCGCGCCTGCTCCGTCTGCACAGCTGGCAGTCAGCTGTTTCTTCACCAAGTTGGTTGGTGGGGGGGTGTTCGTGGTCGCTGAACTGGTGGTAGGCATATGGTCGATTTTATTCCCTCTGCCCATCCCACTTTGGATAAGATGGGTTAGACAGTTGCGCGAGGGGCGTCGTTAAAGTGTTGATTGGAGCCTTCAGGTTGCTCGGACTTCCGGATTTTGGCACCTTTTTAAAGGGGGGGAAGAAAGCTAAAGGCCCAGGATCATTTATGCTGCAGAATCCTGAAGTTAGCTTCTTGAAGCGCCCTACTAGGAGTCTTCACATTTCCTACTTGATCATCAGAATTAACAGGTAAGACGAACACTTCGTTAAAGCAAGGAAGACGAAGACGATCAAGTCTTGCTCTATTTTCTCTTTGACATGGAATGATTATATAGTGTGTGGAGATGCAGCAGCTTTAGCTACTTGAATGTTATATAAGAATATTGATAATTCAGTTCCCTTTAAGGCCAAGCGGACAGAATGGCCTGCATTGCCTGTAAGATGGTTCTTTTAAAATGGTTTCGTTTAGGCAGATCTCAGAATACGTTGTGGGTGAAGTTAAAGGGGAATATATTATTGCAGTCTTATCACTAGTGTCATAAGCAGGACTAGCTAGGGATGCTCTCACTCCTGTGAGATGTAGTAACACCTAATATAGAGATGATAACCTAACCCATCCTAATGTAATTGAGGACATTGTCACTGGTGAACAATTCTATTCTCAGTGATGTGATAACAGATTAAATAGTTTAAGCCTTTAGCTTCAGCTTTTTTGGCCTTAACCCACTTATATGTTTGCCATTGTCAGTAGTTTTGATTCACTGTGGGTATGAAATTCCCAGAGGGAGATGCCATGGAAGACTTAAGTGTTTTCTGGGAATGTTGCACAGGAATTTCATGTATCGTGTGTACATTACATATGCTTGAGATATGTTCTTCGGGAAATGTTGGCTAGGAATGCTATAATCTGGGGGTCAAAAATCTCTGTGGCACAAAGGTTGTAGGGATGTTCCATTACATTGTCACCTTAGCAAATCCCCAGGTTAGGTACAAATTAAAAGTAGCCTTTTTAGAGTGAGTGATTATGATTTGCAGTGGGAATTTAGTGTTAAGAGAATAGATTTATATTCTTATGATGGAGGCCAGAGTCACAGACAGATGCCTGCTTTGAGGCCTGGCCTTAATATACATGTAAAGAGGAGAAATAAGGAAGGAGGATAATTTTTTGGGAAAAGCTGCTGTGTATTATTTGGAATATGATTTATTCCATATCAGATTAGGTAATAAGTGTTGAAGGTGATGAGTATCATGGAAAACTTAGGTGAAACACGTGTAGAACATCATCAGAACCTATGAGAATCTCCAACCCCCCACCCCCCCCCCCCCCCCCCCAGCAGCTGATAGTTACCATGAATATGATTTTTCATGTCTGTTTCCCATATCCTACTTCTGTGAGGTTGGAAAGATTCCCCAGGCTTAGGGAAGAGAGAATACCACTCATGTCTCCAGCTTGTCATAGAAGGCAATTAAAATCCTGCCTCCTTCTGTTACTGAATTCCTTTCCAAAGAAGAATGAGAAGAAGAAGCCTCTTTTTATATTATTTGAAAAGTGAATGATTGCCATAGGCACCAGTTGATGGTAATGGTTGGATATTGTGCCCATTCTTGTAGACAGGAATGGAGTCAATCATGTGCCATCTCTAAGCATTCACTGGTTTCTGAGTGTGCCTATAATCAGGATGAAAAGAGGGTATAAACAATTGCTGCATTTGATGTGAGAAACATGGATGTTTTGGCCCTGAGTGAAACAGTTGAAGGGGAAGGAGATAGAATAATTGGGGAATGTTTAGTTTTTAGTGATAGGACAAGAGATGAAAAAGGAGCAAAAACTTGTCACAAGTTTCTCTTTCTTTTGATGGGTCTGTAGTTGCACTTGCAGTGACTTGTTGAACACATTTAGTGTAACATCCACTCATTCTTGGAAATCCCTTATTACAGATGTAGCTAAGTCTTCCTCTAAGAAACAAGGAGTCCTGTTTAGATGTCGAAATTTCTTTTCCTCTGAATGGTTGCTCTGTTTATAAAGGATTGACCCATCCTTGTGTGGAGTACTACTCACATCTGGAGTGATTCTAGCTCTGCATCCTAACTTATTAGAGGTGAGTTGAAAGCAGTCCAACTAATGAACTCTTCTAGGCAACTTGAAAACTTGACCCACTTGCCTACGCCTCAGTGATGGTTCAGTTTCCCTTTTCTGTAAGCATTACTTTGGTGATATGCTCCTGCGAGCTAGCTGCTTGTGTGCGATCATGTCTAACTAGACCATGCATTACTTGTCAAGCTGCTACTTCACATGATTCCTGTGTGGCCATTGACAACTCAAGGGTGGGTCTGGGTCTTGTTGATAAGTGTTTGTTTCCCCACACCTTGAAGCTTTGGAAGTCTCTACCCTTTCATGTCTTTCCTAATAACTACTACCAGGCACCTTTTAAAGACAGGTTTTTCACTTCTACAAAATTCGTAAATACTTTCTTTTGTCTCATCTTTTCCCTCTCATAATCCTCTCATAATACAGTGCCAATACAGGGCACATTAGTCAGCATTATACACTTGTTCTGAGGCTATGAGAAATTAACAAGACTTAATTAGCTCAGCTGCAATGTAGACAAATTTTGGTACCTTAGCACCGCAAACAACACCACCTTGATGGTAGATCCAGAAACTAATGGTGGCAGATTCAAAACTTGCCAGACCATGGAAGTTCCCGGACCATAGAGCATCAGATTAGAGAGATTCGACCTGTATTGATATTTTGAGAGGGAGATAGGAGGGTAGCATTGATTGATGAACACTTTATAGATTGAGAAACTATACCTCTTTTTAGGCAGTGAAATACAAGGAATCAGTCTGAGAGAATGATATTGAACACTTTCAGATTGTCATTATGACTTCAGCAGCAAATGAAACTAGCGGTGGATTTCTGCGGACTAGGTTGAGGTCTGCCCTTCATACATCAAATGACCTGCTATCTGGGATATCATCCAACATCTCTTCTCGCCTCTCTGTATTCTCTGTAGCGTCAGGAAATTCTAATGCATCATCAGAAAAGACACCTCCTGTTCCTGAGAAACCTCCAAGTACTCCACCTCTACAGCTCCCACCAAGTCCTGAGGATAGCCATCGTTCCCCTACCATGAAGGAGATGATTAAGGTAGGCTTTGTTAGTTCTTTGAATAAATGCCTCAAGTGATCAGCATTTGGTTGGATTGAATATTCCAGAATACTTTATTTGATCCTTGCAGTATATCTTATATTTAATAAATCCAGCTAATCTTAAGCATGGTGTCTCTTTGCTGTCACTTTATCATTTATTTCCACTGTTTGTGTTATCTGAGCTTGAAAAAATCTGTAAGACTTTTATCATACAAGCTGTTCATTGTGCTTCCATTCCCCTTCTTTTACAGGTCAAAATTAAAGAATTTGCAATCCTTGGGACCAAGCAGTGTTTAGATTTTGCATTCTGCATATTTTTGACTCTTGGTCCCCTGGATTATGGTGTGGAGAATTGATTTTTTTTACTATTTCTGCAATGATTGTAATAATTACAACTCTGCATACATTTTTAATATTACATATGCAGAACACAATGTGGCACTTGTGATAACTGATATCCTGCCATGAGTTAGATATAAAGAAACAAGCTAATGAGCTTAAGAATATGTAGAAAATTATATGCCATGATATTGTGTTAGCTTTTTGTATAGAAAACTTTATCCACTTCCTCGTACATTTTCAGAGATGATGTCACACATGTATGTTATTACTTACCAGCACTATGTGCCTGAGTATCAGGAGGGTTAGTGACTCTGCTTAGTGAGTCAGCACTGTAGTGGTTGTCAAGTTGCACTCTTGTGACTCAAGTAGCTGTCTTTTCTTTCTGCATCACTAACATGTGGACTACTGGCATTCGGTCCATAAACATACAATCTCTCCTTGTCATATGTAACACCCAACAGCACTTAACTAGTGCAGCTCATTCTTCATACCTCTAGATTTTCCTGAGCTGAGCACTGTGTGCTAGCCCTGCCTTTTGGCAAAATGGTAGGAGCAGTAGATAGAAGTAGTAGGTAGGAACATTTAGGCAGGAACATTAGAGAGAAACATTTGGTAAAAGTAGTACTTAGAAGCTTTCGATAGAAGTAGTCATTAGGAACATTAGGTTGGAGCTTCTGCAGAAAGTGCACTAGACTTGCCTTCTGCCATTGGTTTGTTAAGAGTGAGGCACTAAAGGCTAAGAAGTGGCAATGGAGCTCTTTAGTTATGGGGACTCAAATTTAGCTTCATTGAATTCTATTGGGTTCACGTCTGTCCATCTCCTTTTACTCAGTCTGTGATACAGTCATTTAGCTTTCTCTGTTGTCATCAACAAAACTCCTCATTACGCTTTGCTTTCTTTCATTGTTGACATCTGACATCATTATTATACAAAGTAATGAGGCTAATGCCACTCCATATGGCATCATAGATAGGATATCTTCCTTCTCAACATGAGTCAGTTTGCAACCACTTTGAACTTTCTGGTAGCTAGAAATTCTTTAATCCATCTTCCTGTCTTACCCTTGTTTAGCCACTGTCTCTAGCAAAATTTAATGGTTTACTTAGGACTGAAATGTGCCTGAAGTTATCGGGGCCTGAACATGCTGGAGGGTGTGAGGCTTGCATGGGATAGAGCAAATTAGTGTGATGTAGAGCACAAAGGGCATCATGGTGTAATTGGACTGAACCAGGAAATATGAAGTGGTCAAGGGAAACCACAGAAAGGTCTGTGAGGCTAGAGTGTGGATAGGGAGGCTCTGGTTTTGGTGTATTATACATGAAAAGCTAATGAGTGGATATGAGCAAATAATTGTTTTTTCATCCTGGCAGTACCTCTTTAACGCAGGAAATAATGAACAAATTAAAAAAGGATTGATATGTTGAGAGTAATTGCATTTGGGATTCCATCAACCTGTATCTTAAAAGTAATACAGTACTGCACTAGTGCAGAAAATGGTTAACATTTATGAAAAAAGAATGGACTTTTTATATTTTTTTTATACACTTTAGACCATAAATCATAGAATCTTCATAATAGTGAATATATGTTCATTGCCTTCCGTTGTACTGATTTTTTAATTTTACTTCTGTGCAGGAAACTTTTAAATTAGAAAACCTGCGTGAACTTCGACCCACTTTAGAGGAACTTATGCAGTCAGACTCTTCAACTGAACCTTCTACACTACCCACAAACACCCCAGAGTCACCTAAAACTGGTTTTCGTTACCACTTCAATAATTTTAATCAGGCATTACCCAAGAAACTGGTTGATTATAAGGTAAGATATTGAAAGAAAACTGGTTTATGACTTTTAGCTGCCCAGTGAAGCCCCATTCTAACAGACTAATAGGGTGGAAAGGCAGTTTCTTAAAGGTTAAATTCTGGTAGATCCCAAATATTTCCCCAGGAACATTACAAATTCGTCTTTGAGAAGTAGAAGACCAAATTGGAGGTGGAAGGATGGAGTGAAAAAGATTTTGAGTGATCGGGGCCTGAACATACAGGAGGATGAAAGGTGTGCAAGGAATAGAGTGAATTGGAATGATGTGGTATTCTGGGGTCGACTTGCTACCAGTGTATTGAGCCAGGGCATGTGAAGCGTCTGGGGTAAACTATGAAAAGTTTTGTGGGGCCTGGATGTGGAAAGGGAGCTGTGGTTTTGGTGCATTACATATGACAGCTAGAGACTGAGTGTGAACGAATCTGGCCTTTGTTGTCTTTTCCAAGCTTACCTTGTGCACGTGGGGGGGTTGCTGTTTTTCATGTGTGGCAAGGTGGTGATGGAATGGATAAAGGCAGCAAGTATGAATATGTACATGTGTATATATGTATATGTATGTATGTATACATTGAAATGTATAGGTATGTATATGTGTGTGTGGATGGGTGTTTATGTATATACATGTGTATTTGGGTGGGTTGGGCCATTCTTTCATCTGTTTCCTTGCACTACTTCTTTAACGTGGGAGACAGCGACTAAATATGATAAAAGAGTATATACTGTATATATTTATATACCTAGGTATATATATATATATATGTACCTTGGTCCAACATTGATCATTTATGTTGTAACACCCCCCCACTCCCAAAGCTGGGGGTATTCAGAGAGTAGCAAGACTACTCTTGAGTCAGAAGGAAATACCTCCAGAATTATTGTGGAATCAACTTAATTACCTGTTCAGAAACTGGGCTTGCTTAAGGTGCTAGTTATGTGTCCCACATTCATAACACTCAATTATTTTCAGCTTTTTGGCATTGCTTAAGTAAAGTTACTGGACCTATTAGCACATGCATCATATACTACTTCTGTAAATACTGTAGTTGCCTTGGAATATGGCTACCAAGTTTGTTTATGTCCCGATCAAGCTCACATCTCAAACTGGCAGTTAGTGACTACACTAGGTCTTGTTTTATCGTGAAATTTCTACTCACAATTTCCATGTTGGTATAGATTCACAGAAAGTAGTATTGCTCTATTTATGTATTCTGAAGTAGTGTAAGGATATGTGTTCAAGGAGAATGTTTATGTGAGTGAAATGGAGAAAAATGTTCCCTGAGGTGGTGTACCAACGGGCTGTCTCATATCCTCATGATACTCAGCATCCCTGTTTGAAGCTGAGCATCCTGGACTGTTTGATTACATCCTATTCTCAGTCCAGTTGTTCCTACCCTCACTGGACTAGATTTGTGATATGGACTTTCACACAACTTTTTTGTTATATCCCAGACTAAGTCCAATGGGGTCTAAGGGTCTCTTAAAAGCTAAATTTCAATACATCAAAGTCATTTAGAACAGGGATTCACTGTGTAATTGCCTATTACACTGTAATTCATGTAGTTTTAGCCACATTAGTGTGCATGATCATAGGAGGCCCCCAAGATGACATTTTGTGGCACTAGTATTTGAAAGTTAGGGTACAAGGTCATAGGAAGACGCCAAGTCCACATATTAGCGGAGGATTTGAAGATTTTTTAATGCTGTTTTCCATTAGTATTAAGATATTCAAATATATTGTATTTTTTTTTTTTAGTTATGATGGCATTTTTGATATCAAAGCAAAATTACATTAAGTTTATTTCTTATTTCTGTCACTGACAAAACCATTTAAGGAACACCAAGGTTTCATGTTCTTAATGTGTCATATAAAGGAGATCTATCTTACTTGAAAACATTAAGATATGTAGTGTAATGGCCAAATGCATCAACAAACATAGATGTCACATACTGAAATGGATAAACTTGCCTTTTAAGTGTATATGAACTGTTCACTGTACCCCCATCTCACTCCACAACCACCTACCTCAAACCCTCATCATCAGTATCCTCAGTATCATTGAATTGACTGATTTAACAGTGAAACGGCAACAGTTGTTAAATCAGAGAGTCTGATTTACATCATGGTAGAGTGTGGTAAATAGAAGGTAAGCTGTTTTGGGTATTTTTCATTATTGAGAATTAAGTTGGGGAAATTTTTGGTCAGGGTTTACAGTAATTCACAGTGACAATCTGTTCATCCATTGTTCATCTATCTGTTCATCTTCCTTCACTGGGAGGCACAGGCACACTTATTCTGCGACTTATCCTTTGTCATAACAGGAAAAGTTTAAATCAGAAACTTAGGGAACTTAATACTGTTGTTTTTCAGCTCCTAAAATCCATAACTGTAGTCTAGATTTTGTTTCAGTTAGGCCCCGTACGATAGGGTTTGATCTGGAACTAAGCGTGGCTCATAACCTGAAGAAATTACACCTTTGGCCATAGAACATGATACAGATGTTTGATATTTTCTGAACAATATTTCCACCTATTCTTATTTCAATCTCATTAACTGAGCCACAATGCTGACATCAAAAGTGTTCCATTGAACACCATTCTGATTGGTCTCTTACACCTATATTTTGGGTGAGATAGATAATGGACTTGACCTCAATCAAACTGAAACATTTAGGATAATAATTTTCCACTGATGGACATTGTAGCAATTATTTTGTACACTTGATCATAAGATACAGTATGTTTTTTGTGATTTTATTATGTTTTAGAAATACAAAACTAGGAATATTAAAGGAATTCTGTGGATATACTATTCTTAATAAGATAATGCTTACATTATTACATGCAGGTCTTGTTGCAGTTATTCAAGTGTAGTGGAGTATTAACTGGTTACATACTGCACTGTAATTGAAGGTATGCTTCATTCGTTAATACAGCTAATATATAGGTACTTAGTCAGCTCATTCTGTTGTAGGAAAATCAGATTAAATCATTTCACTTTCTCTGGTGCATATTGAATGTATTGGTTATTATTTCATTGATCTCTTTAGATGATTAAACTGAAAGAATAGGCTAGCTTCTCATAAATTGCTTTATCTGTGGTAAGAATTAACTGTATGATATTTGAATGTGTTCAGTGAGGGAAACCTAGAAAACATTTCTTTTTCAGTTTGTATATGTTTCCAAAGGTGCTTTAATCTGTTAAGCTGGATATTATTCACCCACACCACTTATTATATAGACTTTTGCCTTTGGAGTGAGTTGGACAGTGCTGTGATCACTATCAGAGGCTTCGAAATGCCACAGAAATTATGCTTTTTCCGTATGGGTTTATTCAGAATACATTAAGGATATCATGTATAGTATACCTTGTTGTTCTTTGCAATATATATATGATTTGGGCCTGTTGTTTGTAGTATTTGTTATTATAAGGCTTGCTCTAATCACATCAGCTCCTTTCCTGTACCAATTTGTTGCTGCATGTGGGCATTCATCAGGACCGAATGCTGAGTCGCAGAACACCTGCTTTGATCCAGAAGTGGATGTTTTCTTGTCTGAGCAACTCACATTTGGCATATCTTCTTCCTTCCCTTTTGTGACCATTGGTTTGATTTCTAGCCTCATTCAGAGTGAACTCTGAATTACGTACTACTTACCAAAGCAGAGAGTCCATAGTACATGTGCAAAGCGAGCTTTTGATGCTCTAGACAGATGGTCGCTGCCCATTTCAGAGACAGATGTTTCATCTGTCTCATGATGGGCACACAAAGACATTTAACAAGACAGAGTTGCTCAGGAAGCAAATTATTTCTTCTGCTCTAAAGATGACTCTTTTCTTTTGTAAAATGCACCTGTTATCACAAAATGCTGTATGTGTTATAAAGTTAAAACAGCTGATGTTTGTACATGTTGCAAACACAAAGCTATCCAGGGATATTTGTATATCTAATGTGCCTTAGAATATGACAAATATTTGGTATACAAATGTACGATGTCACAGTAATACTGTATTCATATTACTGAACACATCTAGTTCTAAAGCTGATGATTAATTGACAGCAACTGGCAATGAGAACCTTAAGTGGAGAAACTGGTGAGGGACCTTTAGAAGAAAATCAAGAATTGAATGCTTGTGCAATCAATGTAGAATGTGTAGATGACAAGAAAGAAGGTAAGCCTGTTTTATGTTGTGTTTGCTATTTTTCCACCATCATTTGAACTACTTATGTCTTATCTGTTGATCATCATTACCCTCTTCCCAGTTCATTAGGGTGAATCAGGTATGCATGGCTCTGAAATCACTCTTGGATGCCCTAGTGCATTATAGTGAAACTTGAATGTCCACATGAACAAAGTGCCTCTGAAGTTTTCACTTGATGCATCAATTATGTTTTAAACATAATTGATGCATCAAGTAAGATTAGCATCTCCATTCACACCATTTCCATACATCACCTGCATCTGTTGCACTGATCCCCAATTATTCCTTTCATCTGAAATATCGTTGATCCTAATTAAGTTTCTAATGTGGATCTTTCTGCCTCTTCCGTAGTCCTCCTCTTCTCCCTGTACCTTCTGCTGTGCTGCCATATATCTTCTTAACTAACCTGTCATCTGCCATATGTTCCACTTTCCCATACCACCTTGAAATGATTTTGTCCATGCAATTGTCTGATGTAAGGATTTCTTTACACTACATAGCCTTCTTACAGTTTCACTCTCTAGTTTGTCTACCCTTGTTGTTCCAGCTATACTTTGCACATTATCCATCTTTTTTGTTCCTACTTTTATCCTAACCTAATGTGTAAACACTTAGGTTTCACATCCCTGCATCATTATTGGAGCAAGTACTCTGTTATCCATGTTTCATGCACATTCTACACTTTAATTTTGCCATTTTCCAGAGCATTTAGTGCACCTACAATTTTTCTCATTTGGATGACTACATTTAACTCCAAGTTTTCCACTACCATGCTTATTAAACTTTACTACCGATTATCGAAAGTCATTCACAACTCTCATTTCTCATAGATGCAAACTGTAATATCTGATCTCAGATCTTTTCAAAACCCAGTATCTTATTAATTTTCATCATTCCCCCCCTGCATACATCATTGAAACAGCCCACCATCTTTTCCAGCCTGTCTCTGATTTAACTAACAACAGAGCATCATTTACATACAGCAACTGTGGCAACTTTCTTCATTGTTAGATATAACACCACAAGCACCCCACTTTGCTCTTATCTCATGTCATACCTCATCAGAAAATTTTGTTTGTACCTGTTTATTTCTCTTAGCTGTCATTTTTCACATTATTTCCTGTATTATTTCATTAGTATTGGTAATTAGACAGGATTTTGGTTGTGTTTTTCACCACATTCAGTCAAAAGTGAAATCAATGTTTATTCTTCTCAGACATATGGTAGTTATGCCAGAGAACAATAGTGTGAATCCCAGCAGAGTGAAAATAAATTTTGTTTGACAAAAGTCAAATTGCATATTTGCTAATTCGGTACTTAATGGATGAGGCTCTTGCAGCACTCGGGAAGCTGTTCACATCCTCCGGTTGGGACCACAGGTCATAAAATGTTGTGATGTTGAGTGTGAGTCTATGTACAGAGTGCTGAGCCATTGAGAAATTAGTGTTTGTTACCTTCTTTATGGTGGATGCATTGTGGGCATGGAAGGTCTTGGGAAATGTTGAGACAGTGTTAGTAGTGTTTTAGGGATGAGTGATGTCCAAAACTTAAGTGGGAGAGTATGATTTGTGTTTGTTTGGGGAGTGTAGTTTCTGATGAGTGTATTTGTGGTGGGTTGATGTTTAAGACTGAGTCGAAAAGTTGGTAGTTTAGTGATTGTTGGGTTATTTCAGTGTGTATTAATGTTTTGTCAGCGTCAAATTTGTTGGGGGGGGAATCTGTCTACCAGGGTTGGGATTGATGTCACCAGCTTGCATTAGTAGTTAGGAGATGATATGTGTTAATGCATAAAATGTTTGGGTACAACCTGTTCCAGTGCATCAACTGGAGACAGCATGAACCTGTGCTCCACCCAGGAGCACAGAAAGTTTCCTTGTATGAGTTAGTAAGGTCAGTGCTTAATGTATTCCCTCAGTGGATGGAAGGCTTGCACATAGGTTGATTGGAATCATACCTGGTCTGTCACAGCTAGACTGGGTCCCTTCTGTAGAGTTCTTGCAGTGCTCATGAAGCAGGCTAGATGCCTTCAGTACTTTCCCTGTTTTGAGCTAGTGTTAAGGGTCTCTGTCAGACAGATCAGAGGACCCTATTTTCTCCCAGCATCTTCTCCAAGTAGTATACTCTGTTTGGGCAGACAATTATCCATATCAGACATTATAATGATTTTCATTGAGAACATTTTTGATTGGTTGGTAAGGATATTCACCATATGTATGGATCATGGTGAAGTGCCTGAAGATTAGCAGAATGTATGTAAAGTGCCACTTTATAAAGACAAAGGGGATAAAGGTGGATGTTCAAGTTACAGAGGCATAAGTTTGTTGAATATACCAGGTAAATTGTATGGGAGGGTATTGATTGAGAGGCATGTACTGAGGATCAGACTGGGAAGGAGCATTGTGGTTTCAGAAGCAGGAAGATATGTATGGAACGGGTGTTTACTTTGAAGAATATGTGTGAGAAATTCTTAAAAAAACAGATGGATTTGTATGTGGCATTTATGGATCTGAAAAATGCATATGATAGGGTTGATAGAGATGCTTTGTGAAAGGTCTTAAGAATATATGGCATGGGAGGTAAGCCACTAGAAGCAGTAAGAAGTTCTTATCAGGGGTGTTAGGCATGTGTACAGGTAGAAAGAGAGGAAAGTGATTGGTTCCCAGTGAGGGTCGGTCCACAGCAGAGGTGTGTGATGTCACTATGATTGATTGATTTGGTTATGGATGAGATGGTTAAGGAGGGGCAAGGATATAGTCTTTTGGGGATGAGAGGGCTTGAGAAGCAAGTCAGTTGTAGTTCACTGACGATACAGTGCTGGTTGCTGATTTGAGTAAGAAACTGCCAAAGTTGGTGATTGAGTTTGGAAAAGTGTGTGAAAGGAGAGAGTTGAGAGTAAATGTGAAGAAGAGCAAAGTTATTCAGCAGGGTTGAGGGACAAGTTAGTTTGGATGCAAGTTTGAATGGAGAAAAATTGGAGGAAGTGAAGTGTTTTCACTATCTGATAGTGGACCTATCAGCGAATGGAAACACAGAAGTGGAAATGAGTCATAGGGTGGGGGAGGGGCAAAGGTTCTGGGGGTGATGAAGAATGTGTGGAAAGAGAGAGCGTTATCTTGGAGAGCAGATATGGGTATGTTTGAAGGATTGGTAATTCTGACAATATTATATGGTTGCAAGGCATGGGTTATAGATAGGGTTGTATGGAGGAGGGTGGATGTGTTGGAAATTAAATGTTTTAGATCATTCTGTGGAACTCTTCAAGTGAAAACTGAGCAGGTTTTTATGTCTGTGAGATGGGTGCAAATGTAGCTCAGAAAGGAAAATATGCAAAGTAGCACTGAGGACAGCTAGTGGGAAAAACATCTGATTGAATTTTTGGAAACTTCCCCCAGTACGTAAACTCCAGTCTATGACTGGTATCTAAAGAGGTGGAGCAGATGATCCTACCATGTGTTCTAATTATTGATTGTTATGAATAAGGGAATAAGGTGTTTTTTAACGTGAAGACACTTGGAACCTCTAATATCCTGAAGTGTTGTTAGAGTGAGTTACAGTCAAAAAGATTTTCACATCATAGATGCTCTTTTCTTGTCAAGACAGGAATAGTGGTCCATATTAATTTTATCAGTAGCCACTTTAACCTCACTGTCATAGTTGGGAATCATTGTTATAGAAATCTAAAGTTGTTTTTAACAGGGCCCTATGTGAATGCATATGAATTTAGGCTATTGCTCTCAAAAGACAGATCTTAAGTAGATTAATTGCAGTGTGACATGGATGTTTCAAAATATGCCTGTGGTTAAGAATTTGCTTTGAACTTTTACATACATTGTCAAATTCTTCTTTACATTTTTGAAATTTTATTAATTCAATAAGTTTTGGTATTCACAGCCCTTGCAGAAGAATCACGAGATATTGTTGAGGGGGCAAGTACCTGCTTATCTTCACGTTCTTTCAACTCCATGCACTCTCTGTATGCTACTGGCCCAGACCCTTATGACAAATTGAAATGTAGGCCAGGTAAGTTTCTTATAAGTGTAATGTTAACCCTGTTGTTCAAATGTGTTTTTTGGATGACACACCTTTCTCATTCTTTCTCATCCAATGGGAAACCAATCATAACTTTGTTTTTCTTACTTAGCATGTGGCAAACAGATTTATGGTATCAATAAGTGCAAAGTTTTGCATATTGTTAGGTAGCTACAGTATAAATTCTTTAGAGCTATAAAAAGTAAATGAGGAAAAATACTTGGATCCAATTAATGTATGATGATCTAAAGCCGAATAAGTAGTGCTCAGAAATATTAATAAAGGGCAAACAAAATTCTTGGGTGTATAGGTAGGGCTGTCAAATTTAAAACAAGTTTGATTATCCTCACTCTTACTGGGCATTGGTGCATCTCCAGATTGATTATTGTGTTCAGTTTCGGTCACCCTACTTAAAAATTACATAAATAGAATGGAGAGAGTACAGAGGCAAGCTTTCAAGATGATTACAGAACTGAGAACAGATGCTCTGAGAGCTGACTAAAATGACTTAAATTTACCTAACTTAGAAAAGAGAAGTTAAGATGGGTAGTCAGGTTTATCAAATGTTTTAATAATCTCAGTTTAACAAGCTACTTAAGGAGACTTTTCTAATTTCACATGTAGTAATAGATATAGACTTTTGCAAAAATGTTTTCCCTTGAATGAGGTAAAGTACTTTTCTTCAGTGGGATTGCTATCAAATGGAATGATTTACTATTTAGAATAGTAGAATGCAAAACTATAGATATGTTTCAGAAGACACTATATAAAAATTTTGCTTCAGACCCATGACTGACATACCTTGCACTTCCTTAGTTTAATGAAAAGTTTACATATTTCCACTCTTACCAAACGATTCTCTGAGTTTTTGATATCTTGTTGTTTGATCTGTTGCTATGTGAATTCCTATGCAATTTTATTCCTTTGTAATCCTGTTGTAAATAGCCCTCTAACATTGCTAAATAGTTGAGGGGTATTTTCATCCCAGTGAGAACTGATGAGGTTACAGGTTCCATTTTTTACTCAAAGGCAGCCACTTTCCATTTTCATGATCTGAAGCAAATTTAGAAATACCATTTCGAACATTAGAATCCACAACAATGGAAAGTTCAGATAAGAATCACATGAGATTTAAGGTTAGCAAAATATTTGTGATATTTTCTTTATTTTTTTGTAAACATCAGAAGTAGATACATATTGATGTTAAGAGCAATTGCATACAGATACTCATACATTTCATATGATTGTGATACAGCTTGTAGTTAGAGATTTACATAGTTTACTGTGATGTCCCTCTTAGAACTTCATACTGTGAGAAATTAAACCGACCATGAATATTGCATTGAGAATGTTGTTTTCAGATATTATCAGTAGTGGAACACCAAGTGATGGAGAAGGTCTGGGACATTCAACAAGCTTAGACTCAACAGACTCTGACCCTCATAAAAAACTGTGGATTAGATCAGGTTTGTTCTCATTTGTTTTTATAACACTTTTGCTGTCTTAGGGTATTAGAATTTCAGATTTTTATACCAGCTCATATATTCGAATTATAATCAGTTGTATAAATGATTAAACTGAGAGGTAGCATGAAAAGGATTAATGATGAAAATCTACATTTTTTAGTAGAATAGCTTTCAGATTTTTTTTTTTTTTTTAGAAAACTATTTAGACTCTAATATATATCATCTCAGGCTTATGTGTGAATGAACAGTATATAAGATAGAGAAGAGTGAAAAGCTGGAAGCTTGGAATGATTTCATGAATGTGAATGTTTACCATTTCCGGTACACAAATCAACAAATTCTTTGTAATGCTCAGGATCAAACCTGGGGTATGTGGTAGTGAACCTTGCATATCATCACTTAAAACTTCGTGTTCTTGTGGTGTGATACTTTCCCCAGATGAATCTTGTTTTGATCAGTGTCAGAACAAAATTGTGGCTTGTAAGAATAAAAGAAACTTGTGATATGCTGCACACAAGCTATATATATATATATATATATTTTTTTTTTTTTTTTTTTTTTTTTTTTTTTTTTTTTTTTTAACTTGTCGCTGTCTCCCGTTAATATAATATATATATATATATATATATATATATATGTATTCCCTGGGGATAGGGGAGAAAGAATACTTCCCACGTATTCCCTGCGTGTCGTAGAAGGCGTCTAAAAGGGGAGGGAGCGGGGGGCTGGAAATCCTCCCCTCTCATTATTTTTTTTTTTTTTTATTTTTCCAAAAGAAGGAACAGAGAAGGGGGCCAGGTGAGGATATTCCCTCAAAGGCCCAGTTCTCTGTTCTTAACGCTACCTCGCTAACGCGGGAAATGGCGAATAGTTTGAAAGAAAGATATATATATATATATATTTTAATCTTTATTTATTATAGTACTAGATCACCATTTCCCTCGTCAGTGAGGTAGCGCCAGGAAACAGATGAAGAATGACCCATCTACTCTTATACACACATTTATACATACATGCACATACACATGCACATACATATACATACACATACATATACATACACATACTCGTACAGAGACATATACATATATACACATGTACATATTCATACTTGTTTTCATCCATTCCCAGCGCCACCCCACCCAACAGGAAACAGCATCGCCTCCCCCTTCATCAGTGAGGTAGTGCCAGGAAAACAGACAAAAAAGGCCACATTCATTCACACTCAGTCTCTAGCTGTCATGTGTAATGCACCAAAACCAAAGCTCCCTGTCCACATCCAGGCCCCACAGACCTTTCCATGATTTACCACAGATGTTTCACATGCCCTGGTTCAGTCCATTGACAGCATGTCGACCTTGGTATATATATAAAGCATGGAACACACAGCTGACTCACTTTCTAGACCCCCTCACTGCCAACAGATTGCATATTCATCTGTCTCTCAAGACCCTTTCATTAACCTCTCTCACCTCTCCATCCATTAACATAGTAAACAGTCATGGTGACAGTGTATGGGATTTCTTTAATTGTTTATTCAGATTTCATTAGCTTATTGTTATCTTGTACATGAATTCAAATTTTTTTTTGTTTGATGGTTATCTTTCATCACTATGAGTACAAACTGCTTAGTTTTCTTCCTATAGCTGATAGATATATTATTGATGTATGATGATAACGGGGGTTTTACTAGACTTTGCCTGTTGTGGTTATGCTGCAACTGAAAAGTCACCTTTGGTGAGGTTGTATTTTCAGAATACAATCTCATCAAAAACCTTTTGCTCCATAGGAGTTCATCCTTTCCCCACTACTGATGGTAGCAAAGCCTTGAAACTCCAGAGACCCCAGGAGAAGGGACTCTAAGGTTATATGATGATAATTCTTTTTTTTTCATACTATTCGCCATTTCCCACATTAGTAAGGTAGCATTGAGAACAGAGGACTGAGCCTTTGAGGGAATATCCTCACTTGGCCCCCTTCTCTGTTCCTTCTTTTGGAAAATTGAAAACGAGAGGGGAGGATTTCCAGCCCCCCTACGACATGCAGGGAATATGTGGGAAGTATTCTTTATCCCCTATCCCCAGGGATAATATGATGATAATATTAGTGGTAATAATGGTAGAATGATACTCTCCCCCCCTTTCACTGGCAACTTGAATCTTTCATCCCACCACTCTCTACCCTTTCTCACATGCCCACTCTTACCTACAGCTTGCCATTCACTTCTCTTTTACACATAAGCACTTCTTTCCTAAATACCTCCTATTCCTTGCCTGCTCCTGTAGTTTCAGTTGCTCTCACCTTTTGCCATTCTTTTCTTAGTCTCCTTTGGTACCTCTTAATACATATGTTTTTTCCAAGCTCACTCAC
The DNA here is from genome assembly GCF_036320965.1 of Panulirus ornatus. Taxonomy (NCBI): domain Eukaryota; kingdom Metazoa; phylum Arthropoda; class Malacostraca; order Decapoda; family Palinuridae; genus Panulirus; species Panulirus ornatus. The sequence goes on along the minus strand of NC_092240.1, from coordinate 50,422,974 downwards.
TTCCACCTCTGTCTTCCCACCCATATCATTTCCTCTTTCTATAAAGCCTCAAGAAACTTTCACCCCTCGCCTCCACCAAGTAGTGATTAGACATCCCACCAAGCTATCCCTCTCTGCACATTCACATTTAAGAATCTTTCTTTTGTCTACATATCAGTTAGAATGTATTCCACCATATCCTGCTAATCATCTACCCCACTCACCCACAAATACTGAGGACCCATTTTAGCTAATTTCACACTACATGTTAGCAGTGTCCAAAGGTCTACTGTATTACATCACAAATGTTAGGCCTTTTGGCTTCTCTTATACAGTTCCTGAAATAATGGAATGTTTCACATGAAAGAATATGGGGTTCTGTTCAAAATTCAGAATAAATGAATTTTGAGCACACACATTCTGTCTCATGACCTATTCCATCATTGCAGGATCTAAAAGTCTTGTACTGCTATATATGGTATGAAAGAAGCCAAAAGACTTGAACCATTATTGATGTACAAAATACTCAAGAATGTGAGTAGAATCATTACACAGCCTGAGAGAAGGCTTGGAAGGCCTGAGAGATACAAAATGAAGCTGTGATAATCATTCTTGGCTGCCCTGAAACAACAGAGATTCTAAGATTCTAAACATGAGGGAACAGCTTGGTCACCCTAATATCAGAGACAGAATAACTGAAATCAGTCTTCTTATTGGGATCCAGATGCTTAGGCAAACACATCCTCGTCCATGTAAAGAAGCATTCCTCTCAAGTGGAAGACATCCATCCAGATGGGTTACTGTTTTAGAATATATGTTATTCATGAACTTTACCATGAGTTACAGCAATCACGCTATCCTGCCCCATGGGAAATTAACATCTTTGATATGATTGTTAATGTTGAGAGTAAATAATGACACTTGTTACCCGGTTGAAACCATGACCGACTGTAATCTCTGACAAAGGACATAAACAAACCACTGCTGCTGGTGGAAGTGCTATTGTTGTAACACATACTCGTGGTTTTTTTAATAACATCAGATTCAGGGTCAGTAATTGGGCATTCACACTCCAAACAGAATTATTTGCTACCCTTATGGCCTTAAAATTTGTTGAAAAACTCTAAATGTGATAGTCTCATTATAGGTGATTCTCTCATCATTAACTGCATTATACTTGCTTCATGATTGTAATATGCTTGTGTCTGAAGCACGAAACATGTATAACAAAATTACTTATGTTGGGCTGATAGTCCACTTTCTCTTCATTTCTCTTCAGTCCAATCATTGTTGTTTAACTGATGTAAAATTCACCTACCATTAGAATTGCCAAATATTCATTGTGTTGACCAATTCTATGTTAATACTTTTCTCACTATGTAACCTATAATGTATTTCACTCATTGTTCATTCTGTATCCTCTATTGTGCCACACAGGAAGGGTAGGAGTGCACAATAGAATAGCTGCTCATGCAACAAAACTCAAATCAATGAGCTAACATGAAGTGATTGTCGTCACACATTTTAGACTTGATTACTAAATTTCATTTATAGTTACTTTAGCCACATTGAGTCCTCATTTAAGAAGCAGGGAGTAGTGATGCTGTTTCCTGTGGGACAGGGTAGTGCCAGAATGGATGAAGGCAAGCAGTAGAATATGTACATGTGTATATTTGTATATGTCTGTGTATGTGTATGTACATGTCTGTGTATGTATATGCTTGTATATGAGTGGATGGGCCATTCTTTCTTTGTCTGTTTCCTGGCACTACCTCACTGACAGGGGAAATAGCAATCAAGTATGATGAAATATACATATGTGTTTATCCATTTATTTATTTATCTATCCTGGGGATAGGGGAGAAAGAATACTTCCCATGTATTCCCTGCGTGTCGTAGAAGGCGACTAAAAGGGGAGGGAGGGGGGGGCTGGAAATCCTCCCCTCTCGTTTTTTTTTTTAATTTTCCAAAAGAAGGAACAGAGAAGGGGGCCAGATGAGGATATTCCCTCAAAGGCCTAGTCCTCTGTTCTTAACGCTACCTCACTAATGCGGGAAATGGCGAATAGTATGAAAAAAAATTTATTTATTATACTTACCGCCATCTCCCGCATTAGCAAGGTAGCACAAGGAAACAGACGGGGAATGGCCCAGCCCACCCACATACTCATGTATATACATAGATGCTCACACATGCACAAATACATATACATTTCAATGTATACATACATATGCATACACAGACATATACATATATACACATGTACATATCCATACTTGCTGCCTTCATCCTCTCTGCAGGTAGAAAATCCTTTAGATTTGCATTGATGTATTTAAGTTAAAGGAAGAAAATTAGGCAGTTTATGTTTATAGCTCCAAAAAACAAGTATTAAGTGAAAAATTTTTGCTTTGCGTTTCTGTAAAGGAGGAGGGTTAAGGAACTCAAGCACTGGATTTAGATGAAGTAAAGGACTGAAAGGAAATTTTTTTTTGCAAGTAGCAAAACTTTTTCATTTCTTTTTAGTTTTTACATATTTTTGGCTGTCTTCACTTTGCTCTCCTACCAAGTAGTTTTTATCATACTTTTAAACTTATCTTACCCTCGTGCTCCAGGATTCTCTCAGGCTCCTGTAGTGCTCAGGAAACTGGCCACATCCCTTATGCAGGACCACAGAGTGTAGTGATTTTGTGTGTGTGTCGTTTTGGGATGAACATGGGAAGATGAGTTGTTGGTGTTCAGCATCTTCATTATGGAAGTTTCATCTGAGGCATAAGGGGTTTTGTAGTATGTTAAATCAGTGCTTGTATTGCTGGAGAGATGGATGGGGTCCACAACACATGAGAAAAAGTTACTCATATTGATCAAGTGAGTCTAGTTTCAAATACGTTTATCTCTGGTGGAGTGGAGTTTAAGACTCCATTATCAGGTCATGTATTTAGTGCATGTCAAGTTATTTCACTTTGTGCATTTTGTTGTTATTATAGTTGGTAAGGGAGAGGATCTGTGAGTATAGGTTGTTAGATTTTAGAGAGAAGGTAATCTTTTTGTTTTTCGTAAGGAGTTGTTGGTTGGTTGTGGAATGTTTTAGATGGAATGGGTCTATTGCTTTTGCAAAAAAATGAGTGCCAGGCATATTGAGGTGAGATTGTATTGGAAGTATTTTACTTGTGCAGGTGGTAAATGTTTGTGCTTGCCAAACAGTGAATGATTGTTCTGAGTACTCTATTTTGTATACTTTACAGATTTTTATACTCGTTACAATATTTGTTACGGCAAAGACCATCATCATCTTGGCTTGCTCATAAATTCACACTTCTTTTGCTTATTCCCCTACTTTTCTGACTTGATTAACTCTCATGCCATATTTCATCTAAAGTTTAAGCAACCCTTCATTCTTTGCTTGTTAATATCATCACCTCCTGAGCTGAAATCCAAAGGAAAATACTTTGCATAGCAGTAGTTAGACTAACCCTGTCTGGCAGCAAAATGTATGATTGTATGATTGATGCTCTAATGCCAAAGTGTTGGAATGATATTCTGTTTTCATTGATAGGAAAGACCTTATTTAGTTTGTGTAGCTACAGATTTTGTCAAGAAGACTGCTAATCAGCAATTTAACATTTGATTTATCACATTTTGATTAAGTTAGCCTGACATGATATATAGGACATCAAACATGGTATTACATATGATGATGACAGAATAGTTTGAACTGAATGTAAATGGTTATTACGTGTAGATTGTAGAGTTCATGTCATTGTTAAGATTTTTAACACATGATATTTGATATCTAATGAAATGTCTATGGTAGTATTTATGTAAGTGTTAAGATTTTTAACATGTGATATGTAAGGAGAATTTTTCGCAACTGTTGAATGGGTTTGAAAGTGTTTTTAGTAAGATTTCAGTGAAAAGGTATTTCATTAGTCATATAACTTAATCAGTTTTTCTTTATATTTTGTAAGATATATCCTAAACTCAAGACGTACAACACTGTGCTATATAATAATTATCTTCATGTTGTCGTTCCTGCTGTTAGAGGGCCTGTCAGGTAAGATGGGTTCATCCCAAAATTCCCAAGAGATCCTTACCTCTGTTAGTTCATGTGGCCTCCCAAGACCTGCCTGCATTCAGCATTTTCTCAGAGTGAACTGTCTCTTTCTCTCCATCACTTTGTTATACTAAATGTTTCACTGCACTGAACTTTGTCATGTAGTAAAGCAGATGATTAGAGGATGAATTTTATTCTTAAGTTCATACCTTTTAAATGCAGTTCAGATAAGAGAAGAAGTCACATTGTAATTCAGAGGATGGAGGAAGGGACTGCTTAACATTTCTAGTACGTGATTTTCCCTTAATACTTCACAAGTCTCACAGCTAATGACATTGTTAGTCCCTTAGATGTCGTGTGTTAGATCACATGCACCTACTGTAGATCCATTGAAGCTACACTCAAGTTTGATCTTCTTCATTATTATTACATTATTGATACTTAAATGTCTCACTAAGTTTTCCTTTCCGACTCTCAAAATATGCATTTTTCAAGTCGTTTGAATCTGTATTTAACCTTAGTTTTAACGCTGTTCACATAACTTTGAGGAAAAGAAATCGCTTGAGAAGTATATTTTGTCCTCAACTTTTGTGCTACAAATATGTAGAAGTTTTGTAGTTGTTTCAGAACAACATGATGAAAAGTCCAGGAATAAAGCCTGAATGTCAAGCGAGTTGCCTTTGCGCACGTTTATCACTTATTTTACCTACACTGAAAAATTCATTACTGATTGTTATTTCATGTTTTATGTATAAAATGAATGTAGTTATAATCACTATGATTGATTCATTGATAATTTTTCATAACAGCAAAGCTGTAAAAGTTTGTAAAAATTACCAGCTGCACCAGTTGGATGCAGTAATATCAAAGTAATGCTGGTACTAGCAACACTATCTTCACTTTTGCCAGAAAATCTAGGTCAAATTTCAGTGCTGGAAGAGTCAGTGTTCATATAATCACTATCCTCATGATCCAAATGTTTCAGGATTATCATTTTCTGCCTGATCTTCTAAATCTAGCTAAAAGCCACTTAAAATGGCATTGGCATGGCTGGAGGACGACTGACTGTGGGTAAGAATTACTGCCCACTGGTACCTCAGCCACCATGTAGGCTAGGAGCTCAGCCTTCATATTAAGGCATAAAACTCAGCGTGTAACTATCCACCTAGCAGCATCACTCAGCTCATGTAAATTTCAGTCTAGAGACATTAAGGGGTTAAGCAGATTTTATTACAACAAAGCCATTTTTTTTTTTGTACAGATCTTTTCTCTCAAAATTCCGATATAGAATGAAATGACATCTTCCATGCCCATTTACTATTTGACTGATACCAAATATGATATCAATTTTAAAGTGAGTGGGACTTTTGATCCTGTTGTATGAATCAAACTGTGAGCTGATTATTAAAAGTGTTTGTAGTGTTTTCAAAGTTCATTCTTTTACTCAAGGAGTTTAATTTTTTCAGCACAAATAAGAAACTAAGGAAGCTAAATTTGAATGTTTTAATTAAGTAGAATGCTGAGAGTAAAGCTATTTTCCACATGATCAATGAAATTTGATTATTCCAATTTATCACTGTATATTCTCTTTGCAACTTGTATGCTGAACATAGATATGCACTAAATTTTTTTTCAATTACTTGCATTGTTGAATGAATATATGATTAAGAAATAATGTATGATAGATTTTCAAAGTCAATAAAGTTTGTATTTTTTCATTCTCTCATAACTGTCTTAAATTTTTCCTATTGTACATATTGCACCTACCACATAGTTGTTATGTTTTTGAAATTATCATTATTGAAAAGGCTTTTCTTAAAAGGACTAGAATTAGCAGCACAGTTTGCTTTTTATTCAGATATGTTTATTCTGGATCTTCTGTACAAATATCATGTACATTTAATTTTGGAGATACCTTTTATTCTATCTCTGATTTCCTTAATATTCTGATATATGGCTCTGATATTTAAACAGGTGGATTGCCACAATAATGACAGATGATTTTTATATTATAACCGGAGTTAGATTAGGTTTTTTGTATTTTCTTATAATTCATGAATGCTTCATAGTCATTTAAAAATTTTTTGCTGGCCAGGGAATTTGATTTGAGGTAATGCATGTCACTCAAAAACAAAGCATATATGCATGGACATATCCATGCACACACAAGTGCTCACTCTTTCTGCATACTAAAGGAAAGTGCAGATGCACAGAACAGGCCACTTGAGATGAGACGTTGGATGAGGAAATGATAGTTATTACCTGTTAGTTAATGACTTGTAAGTTTGCAGTTTGTGTTCTTTTAAAACCTCGTAACTTAGAAAGTGTCATTCTGATTTCCCTCATGCTGATAGACTCATGGCCTGCTCGTTGCTTATTTACCCTTTTACATTGTCAGTTTGTGTTTATGCTCAGCCAGGTTAGTTGTGGGTGATTGCTTTTGTTCAATCATATGTTTGCTGAATTATTTGTGTACATTGTCTTCTTTTTTGCAACAAATGTGCTAGTGAGGCATCTGATTCTTCTGCTAAGAAAAAAAAGCAGAAAAAAGTAGTGTACAGTACCTTAGAAAACATTTTAAAGATGCTCAGCTATATTGTGTAGGCAGTAATGAGAATTGACCATCTCACCCAGCTAGCCATTCAGGTGGCACATAACAGTGATCTGAACCTTGAGAGAAGCACTGTCTTCTTTCATCAACTACTTTAGGTCATGCAAGAGATCTTCTGACAAAGCACAAAGTAGAAGGACCACAGAAGAGTGTCACTGCTCACATCCTGCCCAGGAGTTCATCCTCTTACAACCAGTCGCAGTCTCCACTCAAACAGCTTGATTCTGAATCCCAACCTTTGACCATTTTTCGTATGTCCAGGGTTAAGTTTGAAGGTGGACCTGAAAACCCAGCATTTCAAGCTTCTGACCATCACCTGCAAATACTTTGGTGTAGTAGTTTGTGTTACTGACCATAATTCAATAGAAGCTAGTGTTGGTGTGAATCCAGGGCATGGAAGTCAGCCCACACCCTGGCCAGGTGTTCATCCTTTCCTTGGCACTTATGGATAAATGGGATAAGGGTGAAGATTTGTGGAGGTTTTCAAAAAAGAGAAAACATTATGGGTAAGAAGGGAATGGTGAAAGTAAGTGAGCATGGACGAGAGACTTGTGTGAAGAATTACTATGAAAGATTTAGTGTAAAATAGCAAAAGGTAAGACTTGATAAAGCTAGGGTGGTGAGTGTGGAATGGTAGGTATCTTGAGAAGCAGTGCCAGCATCTGCAAAAGATGCATTTGGCATTTTTGAGGAGGTGTGCAGTTAAGAAAGGGTAGTGAGTGATGAGATGATGAATTAGATTTGCTAGTGAAAGAGAAAAGAGAGATGTATTGATGGTACTTGCAGGGAAGGAGTGTAAATGATTGAGAGATGTATAAGAGAAAGCAGCAGGAGGTCAAGAGGAAGATACATGGTTTGAAATTGAAAGAGAGGGCAGATGAGAGTTAGGGTGAGTATCAGTAAACTTCAGGGAGATGTTATGGAATGCAATCAATAGTGTCCAAAAGAAAGAGAGTGAATGGGAACATCGGTGAAGGGGACAAATAGGGAAGTGGTAACAGGTAGTTATGAAGTGAGGAGATGGAGTGAGTATTTTAAAGGACTACTGAATGTGTCTGATGATGGGTGGCAGATGTAGGTACATGTTTGGATCAGGGTGGTATGTGAGGTAAGAGCATCATGAAGAGTAGTTTGGTGAAGAGAGATGAGGGGTGAAAGCTTTCTGTAAGGTGAATTGTGGCAAGGCGGCTGGAGTGAATGGTATCGTTGTTGAATTTCTTGAGAGAGGGAATATCTTTCTTGTTGATTGGTTAGTTAGGATTTTTAGTGTATGTATAGATGAAGTGCATGTATGGTGAAATGCCTGAGGATTGGCAGAATGCATATTTAGTGCCATTGTATGAAGGCAAGGGAGATAAAGGTTAGTGCTCATTCTACAGAGGCATGAATTTGTTGAGAGGGTAGTTATTTAGAGGATGAAGGCATGCACAGAGTATCATATGGGGAGAAACACTGTTGTTTCATAAGTGGTAGAGGATTTATGTGAGAAATGCTCGGAGAAACAGAAGGATTTAAATTGAAATTCATGGATCTGGAGAAAGCACACTGATAGGATTGATGAGTTCCTTTGTGGAAGGTCTTAAGAATATGTGCTGTGGAAGGAAAGCTGCTAGAAACAGTGAGAAGTTTACACTGAAGGTGTGAGGCATGTGTACAAGTAGGAAGAGAGGAGAGTAAGTGGTTCAATGTGAAGATTGGTCTGTGGCAGGGATTGATATGTGATGACACCTTACTTTGTTATTGGGTGGAATGTTGAGGGGAGCACATGCAAAAATTCTGGAGAGAGGGGAGAGTATGCAGTCTGTAGGGGATGAGAGGGCCTGAGAAGTGAATCAGTTGTTTGCTGATGATACAGCACTGGTGGGAGATTTGAATAAGAAGTTGCAAATGTTGATGGCTAAGTTTGGAAGAGCATACGCAGTTGATAAGTTTGAGAGTAATTGTGAATGAAAGCAAGGTCATTAGGTTTAGCAGGGTAGAGGGACAGTTTAGTTGGGGTGTTTTAGATACCTGGGAGTGGACATGGCAGCAAATGGAACTGTGGAAGCAGAAGTGACTCATAGGATGTGTGTTTAGGGGAGGACAAAGGTTCTTGGGAGCATTGAAGAGCGTGTGGAGAGAGAGGTTGTTATGAGGGAGGGTGAATATGAGTATGTTTGAAGGTATAGTAATCCCAGCAATGTTATATGGATGCAAGGCATGGTCTATACATGCAATTAAGGATCTGCAGAGGAGGGTAGATGTGTTGGAAATGAAAGGTTTGAGGATAACTTGTGGTGTGAGGTGGTTTGATCAAATGAGTAATGATAAAATGGTAAAAGAGGGTTGTGGTAATAAAAAGAGTGTGGTTGAGGGAGCTGAAGAGGGTGTCCTGAAATTGTGTGGAGAGAGTGAGTGAGGGGAGATTGACCAAGAATATGTATGTGTTAGAATAGGAGGGGACAAGGAGGAGTTGGAGACCAAATTGGAGATGGAAGGATGGAATGCATGCATTGAATGATTTGAATTGGAATGATTTGGAATTGACTTGCTGTCAGTGGACAAGCAGGGCTGGGGTAAACCATAGAAAATGCTTTGGGGTCTGGTTGTGGATAGGGAGCTATGAATTTGGTGCATTGCAACAATGCATTTAGTTTATTTATGGATGGGATGGTAAGGGAAGTAACTACAAGCATCTTGGAGAGAGATGCGAGTATGCAATCTCTAGGGGATGAGAGGGCCTGGGAAGTAAGTCAGTTGTTTGCTGGTGATACAGCTCTGGTGGCCGATTCGAGTGAGAAACTGCAAAAGTAGATGACTGAGTTTAGAAGAATGTGTGAAAGGAGAAAGTTGAGGGTGAATGTGAATAAAAGCATGGTTATTTGGTTTAGCTGGGTTGAAGTGTAGGTTAGTTGAGATGAGAGTTTGAATTGAAAAGATTTGGAGGAGGTGAATTGTTTTAGATATCTGAGATTGGATATGCCAGCAAATGAAACTGGAAGTAGAACCAAGTCATGGGGTGGGGGAGGGGGCAAAGGTACTGGGAGCACTAAAGAATATGTGGAAAGAAAGAACGTTATCTGGGAGGGCAAAAATGGCTTGGAAATGTCTTGGGAGTAAAGTCAGGGGTTGGTGAGAGGACAGGAGCTAAGGAAGGAGTAGCACTACTCCTGAAGCAGGAGTTGTGAGAGTATGTGATAGAGTGTAAAGAAGTGATTTCTAGATTGATTTGAGTAAAACAAAATGGATGGTAATAGATTGATGTAGGTACAACATAAAATGGATTGCGATAGATTGATGTGGGTAAAACTGAAAATGGTTGGTGAGAGATCAGTCGTTGGTGCTTATGCACCTGAGATCCGTAATGCACTGAGATCCATAATGATACTACAGTATTTCATGTGAATGTTTAACTATCAGATATTTCAGTAGGCAGATGAATATGGAAATGAAACTACATTTTAACTTTTGACGGTTGCAAATTTTTTGCATTTTGTCATTTGCTTTCATCTTTACTTTAGGACTGACAGTTTTCATAGTTCAGAGTTATTTAAATAGTGTATATTATGATTGACAGTTATCATAGTTCAAAGTTATTTGAAATAGTGTTTAATGAAAATGCATTATAAAGAATACCTTCTATAGGTGGAAAAGGAAAAAGGAAAATGCAGTAGATTTTCTATATTTTTTGATATTATGGAAATTCCTATATCATACACATTTTGGGAGTGCTCTAGAATAGGAAGGCATTTGGGATTCCTTCTAAAATGCACAAAGGTTACTGAATATATCATGTGGCATGCCATCGCCATGTCACTTCCTTTATATATCCTGCTTGTGGCAACCAGCCAACAAAGCCCTAATGTTTGTCCCTTGTTAATGTCATGCTATGGTGATGTACCCTTAAATGTTTTGTTGATTGCAGGTATATTTCTGTGTTATGTGGTTCAGAAATGGGTAAATGTATCATCAACAGACAACTTTATTACCCTTGATCTTGTAATACACCAAATATAAGTGTCCAAGAAAACTAGAGAATATTGAGTGGTTAAGCATACTTTAGTGTAAATACTGCACTGTAAAGAATAGTAGATTAAGATTAGTCATGTAAGAAATTATGAAGTAAAATCTGAGGAGTAAAGGCTAAGAAAAGCATCATGATCTACTCTTTCATTAAGATTAGTGTTGTGTGTAACTATTGCTAATGTTAGAATGTAGTGAGGGAGCCTTCCCTTGAAGCATTTTGTTTACCCTCCCTTCACAGCTAAGAATACTGTATAGAGCTTTACTCAGCATTCCTTGCTCAGGTAAGTACTGAGATCATTTTCTTTATGAAAGAAATTGAAAAGAGTGTAAATTGCAGTTTTCTTCCTTTTGTTAGGGGCCCACACTTATTCAGAACTATAGGAATTCTAATGTACAGAAAAGAATTATTTTGAGTTAGATGAAATTTAATTTTTTTGCTGTAATGGTGGAAAATTTTACCATACCATTCATGATGCCTTAATACATATTTCACTAATATAGATTAGTTAGGTTTATCAGTTGATATGCTCAGAGCACTATAATGTTTTTTCTTTTCATACAGGGTCACAGACATCATTGCAGTCATGGGCTTCTAGTCTTTCCTATGATAGTCAAGCAGAAGATCTCAATGAACCAAAGGAGTTCATGCGGAAATTTGTTGAAGAAGTGTTTAAGACACCTTATGTCATTGATGTAGACAGGAAAGCTCATTTTGGAGAATTAGCTCAGGTAAGTTTGTGCTAAAATGATCAGAATGGAAAAATGCTAGATGTTTGTTATGGAACATGATATGATACATTAATTCATATAAGCTTATAGGCTTTGGAAGCGTGCGTGAAAGGAGAAAGTTGAGTGTGAATTTGAATAAAAGCAAGGCTATTTGGTGTAGCAGGGTAGAGGAACAGGCTAGTTTGGATGTGAATTTAAATGGAGAAAATCTGGAGGAAATGCAGTATTTAAGATACCTGGATGTGAGCATGGCAGCAAATGAAACTATTGAAGTGGAAGTGAATCATAATGTGATTGAGGGGACAAACGTTCAAGGAGTATTGAAAAATGTGTGGAGAGAGAGGTTGTTGTCAGTAGGGAGAAAATGGATATGTTAGAAGGCATACTAGTACCAACAATGTTGTATGGATGTATGGTATGGGCTATAAATGAGAATGTGCAAAGGACAATGGATATGTTGGAAATGAAATGTTTGAGGACAGTATATGGTATGAGTTGGTTTGATGGAGTAAGTGATAAAAGGGTAAGAAAGAGGTGAGGTAATGAATAGAGTGTGGTTAAGAGAAATGAAGAGGATGTGTAAAACTAGTTTGACATGTGGAGAGAATGAGTGTGGAGAGGTTGACAAAGAGGATATATGTATCAGAAGTGGAAGGAAAAAGGTGAAGGGGGAGACCAAATTGAAAAGGTCCATGGGGCCTGATTGTGGATAAGTGGCTAAGGTTTTGGTGCACTGCACTTAACAGCTAGGGAAAGGATGTGAGATGTGGCCTTTCTTTGTCTGTTCCTGGCATGTCCGCACTAATGTGGGAAATAGCAATCAAGTATGAAAAAAATCATGATTTATATAAAGTATTGTTAGTATCAGACAAGATTCTATTGATACCATTTCATTGGTGTATGGATGATGCCATTAATACCAATACAGTGTGGGAAAGCTTATGTTGAAAGTAGTCATTCAAGTGAGAGAAATCGGAGGTGCACTGAAGCTCTGGTAATTAGAAAAATTTAAGCTTAGAGTGTGCAAGAAGTTTGCCTGTAGTGCTTTTCCTTGCAGTTGTGTATGGATATATAACTCTAGCTTATTTAGGCCAGGAAAGGTCAAACATAAGAGCAATAGAGATGAATAATTTGTGCAGCATTGTTGGAATTAGGAAAACACTGAAAAATGATGTAGAGCATGTAGAATGTATATCAGGTGGTCAAGACTATATATATGTATTGATTCAGTAGAAGGTGCTAGAGAATTTATACCCATTTTACATTGATAATTTAAGAGATATATTCATCTCTTGTCATCTGTTCACCCATACACCCATACTTCATAATGAATTACATGAGTTTTCATTTTCTTTTTCTCAAATATTCTTCTTTAAGCATACAGAAGCATTTATGTTTGTAAACTTCCACTCTTCTGTAACCTATTATGAAGATAGATTTCTTTTATTTGATAATTGACATGTTAAGTTGATTGTTCTAAAGCCAATTTTGATATTATTGATAACATGCAGTTTATTTGTTATTGCCACAGCATTTGAAGAAAGAATGCAAGAATACTGAAGTCATATTTCGTGATGAATCTTAACACGAATTAGTTAGTATTTGACTCTCTTTTGCAGACTGAGCAAGGTCGATTATGGTTTGCACGTTGCATCAATGCCAAGAGATGCTGTAAGTGTGTTTCAGAGGCCACTTTCTTCTCCCTCATCCAACACTTTTCTGTAATGTTATTTGAGTGCAATGAGGCAGAAGATTTCTCACCTGCTAAAAGCCTCATGAGTATGTGCTTTACTTACTATCATGAAGGTTTGTACCGTGAGTTGTTAACTTCCTCGTTGATTATGATAGTATATTTCCTCATATCCATATATTTATATATGTATAGACTTTTTACCTTTCCCTTATGATCAAGGTAATGGCTCCTTACTCTGCTCCTTTGAGAAAGTAATACAGGAGGGAAGGATTTCAAGCCCCTGCACTTGTCCCTCTTAGATGCCCACCATGATACACAGAGGATATTTAGGCATTAGTCTTTCTCCTTTATCCCCAGAAATAATGTATAAACTTATATGTAGAGATATGTTTTTTAATGGAATGATACATCCTTAGAAATATCTGTTACCATAAGTTTTAACACAGTAAAGTTTCATGAATATATCATCATTGCTTGAAACATTTTCCATTACCTTTTATATTCTAATATGGTTATAACATACTTAAGCACTTATTCATTGCTAGATTTGCAAGAAATTTTAACATGTGAGAAAAGTAATGGTGTTTCAAGCTAAACAAAATAGATAACATATCTTCAGTTACAGGATAAAACCAAAGGTGTTGAAGAATATGCAGCATGAAAGGAAAGCCGTCTGAAGCAGTGAGAAGTTTTTATCAATGGTGTAAGGTGTGTGTACGAGTAGGAAGAGAGGAGAGTGAATGGTTCCAAGTGAAGGTTGGTCTGTGACACGGGTATGTGGTATCTCCATGGTTGTTCAGTTTGTTTATTGATGGGGTGGTAAAGGAGGTAAATGTGAGGGTCCTAGAGAAAGGGGTGAGGATGTAGTCTGTGGTGGGTGAGAGGGCTTGGGAAGTGAGTCATTTTTTGTTTGCTGATACAGCACTGGTGGCAGATTCAAGTTAGAAACTGCAGAAGCTGGTGACTGAGTCTGGAAGAGTATGTGAAAGGAGAAAGTTGAGAGTGAAAGTGAATAAAAGCAAGGTTATGTTTAGCAGGGTTGAGGGAAAGATTAGTTGAGATGTGATTTGAATGGAGAAAAATTGAGGAAGTAATGTGTTTCGAAGACAGAGGCAACACATTTATTCATTAGTTTTAAGATTAATGTTGCTGTTTAACAGTAGTGCTTTTATAAATGAAACATTTAGGTTTGTATTTCCAGAGCATTTGTGTTATAGTTATTGACAAAATGATTTCTTATACCCAAGAGAAAAATCTGTTTTTCTTTTTCCAAAAAAAGGATATGATTGATTAAACATACATTACAAGTTTCCCTATGCTGAGAGCTATTGAGCTTGTGTGAAGGATGGGTAATGAAAGAGTATATGCCCTGAGGTGCAAGTGCTGTGCACAGGAACTCAACACTGTTTCTCTTAAGGTACTTCTTTCATTCTATAGAATTGATAGCTTTGGTATTTATTGACACATTACTCTTTATTTCATTAAAGAGGGAAACAAATACAGTACATTATTTTAGCAAGTATGATTGTGTATATCCATGTTGGTTAAGTTTGAAGGATTTTTCCCATCTTTAGTTGTTTTTCCCCTTATTTTGGTGAAAAATCAATGACATTGATATTTTATCATACCCTGCAAGCTTAATTTGAGATCGGTTTTTGCTGGCTGAGATAATATATATGTCAGTATTACATCCACAGAAATTTTCTAGAATCAAAGAAGTAAGAGCAATAAAGTTATTCCTTTTTTTTTTGTTTGTTTTTTAATGCTGAGGCAAAATAACCAAGGAGATAATAAGTGTTTAATGATATGATCCATGCTATGGAAATTAGCTATTTCTGAAGAGCATGTGGTGTGACTAGAGGGAATGAAGAAAAACATGAAGGGCTGTATTAGAGATGTGATACAGCAGGGAGTGCAAAGGGAATGAATTATGGAGTGGTAGAGTAGGTGAAACAATACTTTGAGGTGGCTTGGGCTTATGGAAAGAATACATGATTGGGATTTTACAAGGAGAGTGTATGATAACACAATTAAAGGGGTTGAAATAACAGGAAGACCATCTGTGATATGGGCAAATAGAGTGTAGATACTGGAGTTAAAAAAATGGTGGAAGAATGATGTAAGCCAGAGAGGCATGTAAGGACAGGGATAAGTGTAGACCGTGGCCACCCCTTGATGGGAGTTCCTGGAGGGGACAGGCATCATAGATGGATAGTCGTGATTACTGATATTATATAAAGAAATCATCAATTTTACAGAAAAACTAACTTTGAAGATATTTCTGTTGTTTGATATTTTGTTCTCAATCCCCATATATCTTGTCTGTTAGTGCATTATTTTATGTTATACAGATAACCATATTTACTTATAGCGATGACACCAGGAGGACAGAATCGGAGTAAGGAATTTCTTTATTCCTACCTGCGGCAACAGCCAATATGGCGATCAATACGCTTTTGGAATGCTGCCTTTTTCGATGCCCTCCAGTGTGAGCGTTCTCTTCGACCTGTGGTGACGCGAGAGGAAGTTGAGAGCAACAGGTTGCAAGCAGTCACTGATGAACTCCATTATCAGGAGAATATTACCTTTGGCCAGCTGGGGTAAGTCCATCATTGAAAGGTAAATTCCATTCTGAAAGGTCAATGATTCATACAATGTTGCATAATAATGCTTGCATAATTAGATGTTGTTACCAATCATTTCCTAACCTTACTTGCACACCACCTGACCCAACACCTATATCTGCATCTGTCATCGACACATTCAACAACCTTCAAAATATCATTCCATCTCCTTAATCACCATATTTTATCCTCCCATTTACGCTTTACTGAAGTTCCATTTGCTCCTTGTCTTACGCACCCATTTACCTCTTCCAGAAATCTTTTTTTCTCCCTAAATTTACTGATAGTCTCTCACCCCAAGCTTTGCGGAAGATGAAGCGGCAAGGCAGCAGGTTGGATGGAATTGCAAATGGAATTTATTAAAAAGGGTGACTGTATTGTTGACTGGTTGGTAAGGTTATTTATGATGTATGACTCATGGTGAGGTGCTGAGGATTGCGAATGCTGCATAGTGCATTTACAAGCAAAGGGATAAGAGTGAGTGTCAAATTACAGAGGTATAAGTTTGTTGGTATTCTGTTAAATTATGGGGTATGATTGAGAGGTGAAGCATGACAAGCATCAATTGGGAGAGCAGTGTGGTTCAGAAGTGGTAGAGGTGTGTGATCAGTGTTTGCTTTTAAAATGTATGTGAGAAATACTTAGAAAAGCAATGGATTTGTATGTAGCATTTATGATCTGGAAAGGCATATGATAGAGTTGATAGAGATGCTCGTGGAAGGTATTAAGAATATATGGTGTGGAGGCAAGTTGTTAGAGCAGTGAAAAGTTTTACGAGGAGTAAGGCATGTGTAGTGTAGGAAGAGAGGAAAGTGATTGGTCTCAGTGAATGTAGGTTTGCGGCAGGGTGTGTGATGTCTCACTGGTTGTTTAATTTGTTTATGGATGGGGTTGCTGGAGGTAATGCAAGAGTTTTGGAAGAGGGGCAATATGAAGTCTGTTGGTGAGAGAGCTTGGGAAGTGAGTCATTGTTGTTCGCTGATGATCAGCGCTGTGGCGGATTCATGTGAGAAACTGCAGAAGCTGGTGACGGATTGGTAAGTGTGTGGAAAGAAGTTAAGAGTGAATGTCAATAAGAGCAAGGTTATTAGGTACAGTAGGGTTGAGGGTCAAGTCAATTGGGAGTGAGTTTGAATGGTGAGAGGCTGGAGGAAGTGAAGTGTTTTAGATATCTGGGAGTGGATCTGTCAGCGGATGGAACCATGGAAGCGGAAGTGGATCATAGGGTGGGGGAGGGGGCGAAAATTTTGGGAGCCTTGAAAAATGTGTGGAAGTCGAGAACATTATCCCGGAAAGCAAAAATGGGTATGTTTGAAGGAATAGTGGTTCCAACAATGTTGTATGGTTGCGAGGCGTGGGCTGTGGATAGAGTTGTGCGCAGGAGGATGGATGTGCTGGAAATGAGATGTTTGAGGACAATGTGTGGTGTGAGGTGGTTTGATCGAGTAAGTAACGTAAGGGTAAGAGGGATGTGTGGAAATAAAAAGAGCGTGGTTGAGAGAGCAGAAGAGGGTGTTTTGAAGTGGTTTGGGCACATGGAGAGAATGAGTGAGGAAAGATTGACCAAGAGGATATATGTGTCGGAGGTGGAGGGAACGAGGAGAAGAGGGAGACCAAATTGGAGGTGGAAAGATGGAGTGAAAAGGATTTTGTGTGATCGGGGCCTGAACATGCAGGAGGGTGAAAGGAGGGCAAGGAATAGAGTGAATTGGAGCGATGTGGTATACAGGGGTTGACGTGCTGTCAGTGGATTGAATCAAGGCATGTGAAGCGTCTGGGGTAAACCATGGAAAGCTGTGTAGGTATGTATATTGCGTGTGTGGACGTGTGTATGTACATGTGTATGGGGGGGGTTGGGCCATTTCTTTCGTCTGTTTCCTTGCGCTACCTCGCAAACGCGGGAGACAGCGACAAAGTATAAAAAAAAAAAAAAAAAAAAAAAAAAAAAAAAATTAGATGTGCTCTTTTGTTGGGAATTTCTAGCGTATCCTGTCTCTGTTTAAGTATCCTTCTAACTTATCATACCATTAACAGCTTATATATGCCTCTTCCATTGTTGGGAAGGAATAGGAAAATTTTGCTCCTTCGTGATAAGTGCACAACTGGTGACCAGTAAGTTTTGTATAGACAGTGATCCAATGGGAAATATGTAGATTGTTGGATAACTCAAGTATAGTAGGAACAATTATTTTTGGTTTGTGGGAAAATGTTGATGATGTAATATCTAGTTGTTATTGCATCTGATAAACATTCCATTGCTGAGTTCATACATGTACCTTGTGAAAAGAGACAATACTCTGCCATTGCTTTTGTTAAAGTAGCTGTATATCAAGTGTGCCATACATAGAGAGATTACTGAAGTGAAAGTGTGAAGATAATATTTGATTACAAATATCATCTTTACACTTCCACTTCAGAAATCTCTCTATGTATGGCACACTTGATATACATACAGGGATAAGTGGTATACTTAGCAGCACCTGCCAGCCTAAAACTTCAAGTTTGATGGCTCATCATGCTCATCAGTAAAGTCACACAGTACCGTTATATTTATTTTGTCATGGTGGTGGTGGTGATTTCGATTAGTGATACTGATTTTTTTTTCCTTTGAAATAATCTGCACTGGGTGTAACCTCCTGTTTTATGCTTGCTGCAGCAAGTGGGTTAATAATGCAATATTGAAGGGTCCCATTGAGCATTGTGGCACTCAGTGCTTGAGTTGTAAAAGCTTAGCTAGGGGGATGGTAGTGAGTGTAAGATAGATTCTGGTGATATCTGAGAGAAGTGCAGCAAGATCATAAGATTATTAAATTTTAGATTGATGTTAAGATTATATTTCATTTAGTTCAAGAGGAAGTTCTTATTTGATTATGAATTAACAAGGGGATGCTATCTTTACTGTAGACAACAGCTTGATTTTGAATTAACAAGGGTGTGCCATCTTCACTAATTCAATCCCTGGCAGCATTGCTTATACAAGTTGTAGAAAGGAAGGTCAAGCATGGTACAGTGAATCTTTAATCTCTTAATTACTGACCATCGTAAAGAATAAGTTCACGTAGGGCAGGGAAGATTTACAGTACTTGAAATATTAAAAGAAGTGTGATAATCCACTTCATTGGTCACAGCCACTTCAGCTCATTGCATCATAGACATTTAAACCTTGACATGATGGTGGACATTTAAATCTTAGCATGCTGCACACAGTTTTTAAACTCAGCACATACTCGGTAATCCAGCACATCATTCTCTATTCTCACTCTTCACTGTGCTTGGAAAGAGAGCCTTCCTGTAATATATATTAAAATCATTCTTATCATGGTCTGTAGATATGTCCAAATCATATGAATGGCTGTCATTGTCAGCTGAGCCCCACAAAATCACATCTTTTGCAGTGATTTGAGGTTGAGATGTGTCAGGTGTGTCCGATGTGTCAGATCTCTTTCTTGAGTAGTTGTAGAACAGAAATGATTCTCGCCATGGCTGTTCAGTTTGTTTTTGGATGGGGGTGATGAGGGACATGAATGCAAGGGTTTTGGGAAGAGGTGTAGGTCTGCTGTCTGCCATGGGTGGAGGTGCTTTGGAGGTGAGTTAGATATTGTTTGCGGATGATAAAGAAACTGGTGGCAGATTCAAGTGAGAAAATGCAGATATTTGTTTCTGAGTAGAAACGGAGTGTAGATGGGAATAAAAGCTAGGTTTTTAGGTTTAGCACTGGAGAAAGACAGGTTAGTTAGGGTCCTATAGAGATAACTTGGAGGAGGTAAAGTGTTTTAGAAGCCTAGGAGTGGACTTGACAGAAAATGAAACTGTGGGAGCTGAAGTGAGTCATAGGGTGGAGGAGGGGGCAAAAGTTTTAGAAACATTGAGGTATGTGTAGAAAGGAAGGTCACTGCCTGGGAGGGCAAAGATGTGCATTTTTGATGGTATGCTGGTCCATGCAAGGCATGGGTTTTAGATGAGAATGTATAGAGGAAGGTGAGTGTGTTGGAAATGAAATGTTTGAGGACAACATATGGTGTGAGAAGGGATGATTAAGTAAGATATGTTAGTGTAAGATGAGATATGATAGTGTAAGAGAGATATGTGATAATAAGAAGACTGTGGTTGAAAGGGCTGAGGAGAAATGTACTAAAGTTGAATTACTCTAAAAGAAAATCCTTTTTTAAAAGGTAGATTCTCTGAAACATTACTTCAGTAGAGTAACGAAGCATATATCCTTCATTAATCTACGACTCATTTTTATGCCCCAGCCACAGTGAGCAGCAAAAAAAAGGATAAGAGGGGCATATATGATCCAACCATAATGAGTGGGTCCATGATCTGGAGCAAATTGATAGTTACCCTACCCATAAGCTAGACCATCACCCTTACTTTCGTAACATTCTTGATATTTTTTTCATCTCTGCTTGGTTCTTATTGCCGCACTCATGTAATTCTCTTAACTCAATGCACCTCCTCATCTGGTTGCTTCCTCTAAACGTTTTCATTTTTAAGCTTTGATGAGACTAACAAAGATTTTTTTTTTTTTATGTATTCCTGGGGAAGGTTATTTTTGCAAGAATAAAGAGAAGAAACATTCATCTCCTCTTCATATAAGACCATATCTATTGTCAAGCTTTAGTTCAGCATTCATTTCATAGTTCTCCCATTTCTAAGACCATTTGAGAAAGAGATCTGGCATATCAGAACTGCAAAATGTCTCCTCTCTCCAGCTAACATTCAGCCATTGTCTCTGCTTAAAATAGATTATGTGTTGTTATTGAGGCAAAGAATTCTTTATCCAAAGGAAGTGTGACTCTTCTCTTCTTCCACTGCTAGGTCTTTCTGGTTTTTGGCTAAAACTATCTCAAACTACATCTGTTGGACTACCTTTCCTTCACTTTTCTGTTCCATTAATGCTATAGCTGCCTATCCTAATGACAAAGAACTCTTTTTGGCTCTCATTTCTCATTTGAATTTACTGTGGATGACACAAACATCCCGTCACCTCCTTGATACACCTACTTGTCCTGTACCTCTCCCCACAATCTTGTTCTTTTATGTAATCCAAAAAGTCTCTCTCTCTCTCTCTCTCTCTCTCTCTCTCTCTCTCTCTCTCTCTCTCTCTCTCTCTCTCTCTCTCTCTCTCTCTCTCTCTCTCTCTTTCTCTCTCTCTCTCTCTCTCTCTCTCTCTCTCTCTCTCTCTCTCTCTCTCTCTCTCTCTCTCTCTCTCTCTCTCTCTCTCTCTCTCTCTCTCTCTCAAAATGCAGATCAAGTGGGAAAAGAAGGAGCAGAATTGATGAATGTGTAGGAATTCAGTGTTAAGTCATCAGTTTATGAGTGTATTTTGGTATTTGTGGAAGAAAGGATATCATTGATAAAAAGAAAAAGTGTTGGAGGCAGGACAGAAGATGAAGGAAGATGGAGAGGTTGATCCTTCAATAACCACAGAGACACATCGGCCAGAGAATATGAGGAAGCAAAGTGAGGTAAGGAGGCCAAAATAGGGGAGCTTAGAGATGACACCCTGATGCCACACTGTGTCAGATGTTTTTGATATATCAAGGGCAAGTACATAGAACCTCCAAAATCTTTCAGATATGATGACCAAACATTAGTAAGATAGGAAAAATATCACCAGTTGATCTCATCTTAAGGAAACCATTCTGATTCAAGTTGTCTAAGGATATGGGAGTGTGGAAGGATCCAAAGAATTTGGAAATGGTAGATGTTAAAGCAACAGGACGATAGTTAGAGGGGTCAGAATGGCTGCATTTCTTAGGGACTGTATGCACCAGTGCATCCTTCTAAGAAGGAAAAGTTGTGGTTTTTAAACAGAAACAAAACAGACAAGCAAGCACACAGAGGCACACTTTTTCAGTACATGAGCATGTGTGCTATTAAGACCATAATTCTTGCTTGTGTTTAGAGAGAGAAGCGCATTTCAATCAGTTTGAAAAGAGATTATGTGAAGGGGCATAGGATTAGTAAGAGGAGCATCAAGGGGTACAGGAATCTTAGTCATCCCAAATGGAGTTAGAGAAGAAATAAGAACCAAAGAGAGTTGCTTTGTCTATGGGAAAGGCAGCCATAGTACCGTCAGAACAGAGAGGTGGAGGAAGGGTAGAATGACAGAAGTTTTCGGTGATATCCTCAGCTAAAGACCAGAAAGATCAGTCAGAAGATAACAAGGATAGGTTATCGCACTTCCTATGAATAAAGGAATGCTTTGCTTCATGGATTACTTACTTGCAGTGATTACAGGCAGTAATGAATGCTAAAAAGGGAGTCAGAGCAAGGGGAGTCTTTCTAGGCCCAATATGCCTGATCCTTTTCCTGAATGGCCTCAGAACATGAATGGTTAAACCATAAATCAGAAGAAGAGGTCATTATGGAGGAAGAGGATATAAATGTTTCCATCCCCACAACAATAACCTCCATTATATGTTTTGTTGGTTACTGCACTTTCTTTGAATAAAGAAATGCTTTTCTTCAGGGATAAATACTTGCAGTGATTATGGGTAGTGATAATTGCTGAATGGGAGACGGAAAAATGAGTTTTTCCAGGCCCAATATGCCTGATCCTTTTCCTGAATGACCTCAGAAGAGGAATGGTTAAATGATGGATTGGATGAAGAGATCATCACAGAGATAGAGGGGATAAATGCTTTTGTTCCCACAACAACAACCTGTTGTGCTTTAGACAGAGATAGAAGCATCACCACATAAGAGACAGTAATGTACCCAAGGAATGTCTGAGAAGAATTTTTGTAAGTTATTTCTCTCAACTTTGTTGAGATGCAAATAATTATGTTTAAAAGAGGCTGCTGGAGGTGTAGATACCATTAAGATAGATACATTTATGAGAATGTGGTCAGACGAACCAATTGGGGGTGAGATTGTGTATTTACAGTATGAAGGATTAGATGTGAAAAACAGATCCAGAGCATTAGGAGAGTGGTCACATTGGTCAGGAATATGGGTGGGATAGGAGATAATTTGATCTAGATGATTGAGAATGGAGAACATGAGAGCTTCAATCCCCCCACCATCTCTGTGGGAGGAATTCAGCCATTCCTATGGTTTGTCTGTGTATAGAATGATTTATAAATATGTATTTTTTTTTTTTTGGCAATGTTTTTTTGCTGTTGAACTACAGCATATAAATGGAACAGGAAAGAGGAAATGGAAGGATCTCTCCATAAGCCAGTTGATACTTTCTACCTGGTTGTTTTTAGTATTGTACTTTCTCTTTCCATGTGATCCCCATTTTTTCTGTCTTGCTCCACACACCAGTTTTTTCATTGATTTACATTCGTAACCACTCTTTCCTTATCTAGTCCTCTAATGTTTGGTGTTTTACAGTACTTTCACGTGCAACATGCATGCTTTTGGTCTGTCTAAGGAGATGGTGAATGAGTTCCTTCGTAAACAAGTAACCATCGCTAGTCTTCGACCAGACCAGGTCAAGCTACTCCGTGATAATGTTGAACGTATGTACAGTGGAAAACAGGAATGGCAGTAAATGGCAAGTGTGTTTGTACGGGTAAGTGGATTATTTTTTCTGCAAAATAATTATTTGCCATCTTATGCTGTATGTGTTAGACTGATTACAGGTTTGGTTGAAGTGGTAAGTATCTATAATCAGTAAGATAACTACTTAATAGTGTTTGGATAAGTTGAAAATTGTAACTAATGTTAGAGCGATTTCCCATCTCCTTCCCTGCATGTGCCATGTAGTAATCATGTCCCTGCTGACTTTTGGCCAGACATTTATATGGAAGATTGTGAAGCATTTACAGAATATCATTGGTATTGAATGGCTTCTTGAGACATATACAAATCTTCATGATTTCGATAATCTGCTTAAATTCTTTTTTATTACATAGACAGCATGTTCAAGGTCATACTGAATTTAGTATCTTAAAAGGCATCCCTGATAAGTTTAGTAAACTCCAGTCAACTTCCTTAGTGTGTGAAACAGCTGGGGATGGAGATGGATAAGACATATATCAAGTAGTAGTTTAAGTTTCAAAATAATTTGCCATCTTTTTATCATCTTGGTAAAAGTCTGCAAGTATCATAATCTGTTGGTCGAGAATCTGGACTTTTTTTTATACCTACTCAAACCTTCTCCTTCCCCCATCACAAGGAACAATAGCCTTATATTAACCACCTTTATTGTCATGAGAATATCACTATCAAGGTTCCAAATACCATTATATTTCTCCAGTAAGATGAGAAACAGTTTGCTTTTTCTGTTTCTTCGTATCTACCAGTATATTTTTCTTTCCAACAAATACAATTACTCATTCCTGGACTAAGTATTCTGAAACTTGGCAGGGGTGTGTCTTATTCTAGTATTCCCATTTTTCTTCTTCCAGGTGCTTATCCTGATATGTGGGGTCAAAGTATAAGCTCATTTAGTTTTATTATCTGACTTGAAATTCAAGGGAATTAACTTTATCACTTCAGTTTGAGACAGGCAGGGAAGACGCATGCATTCACTGGAGAATATTTGCATTTCTAGCACTCGCATACAAACCAGTCTCGCTGACAAGTGTGGTTTCACATCATTGGAGAAGATTATCATAAAGCAAGTTAATGATTACCTGCAATGGAGAAATCTAACTGGGAGACAACATGGTTTTAGGGACAGGAGGCCTTGCATAGCCAATCCTATAGAGTACTATGTTAGGATGAACTCCATCGTAGATCAAGGAGAGGGATGGGTCGATTGTTTTGGATTACCAGAAAGCCTCTGACACTTTTGTTCATCAGAGGTTGATTAAAAGCTAGATCCTCTGGCATTAATAAGGGGTGGGCTCCTTCATTGGATAGAAGATTTCCTTGCTGAAAGGACACAGGGAACACAGGGAAGAGATGCTCCCTAGAATGGGCTAGGGTTACTATTGGTGTGCCATATGGCTCAGTCTTGGGCCTACTGCTGTCTTTGGTGAATGTAAATGTCTTGTGTGATGGAGTGGAATAATATCTGAAAAAAGAATGATGACAGTTGCATGAGAACTTAGGGGGACCTCAACAAAATCCAAAATTGGCCTGATAAGTGGTTGATGAGATTCAGTCTGCAAGTTGATGAGGATATAACAAAGCAAAAAAAGGCACTTGTGTGATCATTCCTTAGTAGGAAGTAGATTGTAGGAATCTGCATATGAAAGTGATCTAGGGGCTGATATTGTGCCCAATTTATCACCAGAGCTACACTGAACAATTATGCAAGAGGCAAACTTTCTGCTGGCAAATATAGAGATTGTATTCAAGTATATAGACAAGGATTTGTTTGTAAAATTATTTCCTACATAGATCAAGCCAAAACTGGTTTATACCTCATAGTTCTGGTCACTTCTCATAAAGAGGCACAAAGATCTCACTGAGAGGTTACATAGTAGAGTAGCTAAACTGGTACCTGAATTAAGAGAAATGAACTGCAATGAAAGACTTAGAGAATACAATGCTGTCTACCATAGAGGAGAGGAGGGAGAGTGGTGACCTAAGAACAGCCTTCCTGTTTCTAAATCAGCTTGATGATAATGATAGGGGACAGTTCTTCGAGAGATGCAGCACCAAAGTAACCAGAGGTCATAACAAAGAGCTGGTTAGATAGGATGAGTGGTGCTGTTTTAGTGTTAGGGTGGTAGATGGTTTTGATAAACCAACCAATGAGTTAGTAGGATTAAGGGACAGATTAATTGGGAGGTAAGTTTGAATGGAGAAAAACTGGAGGAAGTGAAGTGTTTTAGATATATGGGAGTAGATTTAGCAGCAGATGGAACCATGGAAGTGGAAGTGAGTCACAGGGTGAAGGAGAGGGCGAAGGTTCTGGGAGCGTTGAAGAGTGTGTGGAAGGTGAGAAAGTTATCTTGGAGAGCAAAAATGGTATGTTTGAAGGAATAGTGGTTCCAACAATGTTATATGGTTGTGAGGCATGGGCTATAGATAGGGTCATGCGGAGGAGGGTGGATGTGTTGGAAATGAAATATTTGAGGACAGTCTGTGGTGTGAGGAGGTTTGATCGAGTAAGTTATGAAAGGGAAAGAGAGATATGTGGTAATAAAAAGAGTAGGTAATGAATATATCACTTTATGATTTAAACCTTAATTGTATTACATGCATTATCTTTGGAGGAAATGCTGAAAATTGTCATATAAAGAATGTGCAGTAAGAATTTTAAAGTGTACTCTAAAGCATATTCCCAGTTATTTATCATGTTGCAATGAATTTTTTTTCTGATACACTAAAACTTCTCAAAACCAACTTCAGTTGAGCTGATCAGTTGCCAGATTTTAGAATCTTGGTGATTTGGGGTATTTGTTTGGCCAAGGGGACCTGTAACAAATTGAAAAAGTTTACATTTATTTCTGGACTTATCTTTTCCCAGTACAGTATATGTTTATTTAGTAGTAAGCAACATCACAACTTGAATTATTTACCTCTCTTAGCAAAAATTCTTGATTGTCTTTGATCACTAAATGCATGTGTAGATGAAGGTAGGGATAGATTAACTTAGCAAAGTTGAGAGCTTGTATCTTGTATGAAGGTGAGTAAACATGGGTTTCACTTTTCCATAAAGAGATTAATACTTCAAGAGAGGCTGGAAGTAGGTCTTGCATTTCATCTATCATAAAAGTTGGTTGATGTTGCTGGACTCTGCCTGCCTTAAATTGTACTGCAAGTGAAAGGTCACCTCTGGCAAGGCTGTATCATTATCACTTCAAAGAAGTCCTTCCTGTCCCTACTGCTGAGTGTAGTGCAGCCTTGGGTCTACAGGAGTTGGAAAAAGGGCCCTGAGTAACACCAGAATCTTTTCAGAGAGGCATTATGGGGTAATTATGTGTAAATAGATAAATAAGTGCTGGTCTGGATGTATTTGAAGAATCATTGAAATTCAACCGTAGCTCAAGAACACCAGACATGGTGCTTGATCAAAAGGTTGGAGTCTGTACTTTGTAGGTACAAGACTGTCATGACTTATTATGTACTTTTGCCAGTGTTGCTTGCATCATTTTATTAAATTATTCTTTGGTAACACCGGTCTCCATAATTAAACTTTTTGCAAGTTGCTTAAGTGAAAACAAATGATTGTATTTTATCAGTACATCTTCTTAAGTGAAAACAAATGATTGTATTTTATCAGTACATCTTCTTTATTAATGTATAATACAATTTGTCATTCCATGTCCAGGTTACACATAGTTCATAATGATTGAAATACAAAACAGTATTTTTTTGATGAGGTAATTGATGCATCATTTTCCAAAACATCTTGTATTTTTCAACTTTGACACTTAGATGCACTGTTATAAACCAACGTAGACTTGTACGTGTCTGTAGCACATTTTCACTGCCATTCCATGATAAACCCTCTTGCTGCAAAAAGCACATTTGATGCCATAGATTTCAAAATAATGTTTTAGATACCTTATGCTCTCTCTTGATTTCTTCCACAACACAGAATTGCCCTGGTTGTCCAGTAGAAGCTGCTATTTTAAAGCAGCAAACTATATCCCAGATATAGATAGTACCATCTAACTTGCATCCATGCCGCCCACATAGGGTCATTTGATTAATGTATACATTTCTTCTATATATCTATCTATCTGTGTCTATCTATCTATCCATTTATCTGTGATGCCTGTTCCCTGTGGGAACACCCTCTAGGGAGTGGCCTCAGAAAAGAGTCCCCATGACTAATGAAATTTCAGTGCCACTTCTAAGGCTTTTGTGCTTAACCCTTAACAGGCCAGCAGCAGAGGACAATTCTAGCACAGTGTCTTTAGAAGCTCTTACTTATTATTCAACCGACTTTTTCTACCTTATTTTCCTGCCTTATGCTCCAATGTACTTCTGCCTAATTCTCCCATCTAATGTTCCTTCCTATTGCTCATAATGCTCCTGCCTAATGTTTCTACATACTTCTTTTTGTTGCTTCTACCATTTTGCCAAGAGGCAGGGCAAATGCATGGCATTCACTGCAGGAAAATATTCAGTTTTGAAGAATGAGTTGTGTCAAGTGTTGTGTGGGATGAGGAGAGATTGCATGTTTGTGGATAGAATGCCAGCATTCCCCATGTGTGTGAGGCAGAAAAAGAAAAGACACCTTGACAACCACTGAAGTGCCGGCTCACCATGTAGCCATCACTAACCCAGGTGGGTAGTACCTGTAATATACCGCACTGCCAATTGACCATTACCTGTCATAAATACCATAAATATGGGAAGTTTTGTATTTTCAAAGGGATATAATAATCATATATGGGAATCTTATGGTCTTAATCATAGAAAAGCAGTTAAAAAGTTAATACAAGTACTTTCATTGTTTAGTGACAAAGTGACACTTTTAAAGAACCATTTGCTTGATAGGCTGCATTAGAAGGGTTAACTAAGCTGTTTGTATTTATTTTATCTGTGAACTGATTTAGGATCATACCCCTGTAGACTCTAGTGGTTAATAGTAGTCTCCTATTATGAGGGCATGCCATCTTCCCTTATATGCCTATCTTCATTTCCAAAATGTTTTAGTGGAGTATTTGCCCTGTGTGTGTGTGTGTTTTTCTTTTTTTTTTTCTGCAACACCAACATTTTCTTGGAAGAAACAAAGAGTATTTTAAGACTCATATTACAGCCCAAGATGTCATACTTTCTGTCCATGTCTTCAACTATTCCCTCATGGTCATCAGATTTCCTGTTCCCTGTAATACTGTTAATGGCAACCTT
Source organism: Panulirus ornatus (assembly GCF_036320965.1). Classification (NCBI taxonomy): domain Eukaryota; kingdom Metazoa; phylum Arthropoda; class Malacostraca; order Decapoda; family Palinuridae; genus Panulirus; species Panulirus ornatus. The sequence goes on along the minus strand of NC_092240.1, from coordinate 50,394,565 downwards.
AACTGATGACCAAGCACCCTTTACATGTCTGTTCGGTACCTCTTCAAGTATTGGATTATTCAAAAGTTGCTTGAATTGAAAACGTACAAATACCACATTTTTCATTTTGGCTTAACTGAATTGAAGAAACATGTGGCATGGATACTGAAACCCCAGCCTTTCTTTGTCAAGCTCTTTGACAAAGTTTTACATTAATCCAAGCTTTATGTGAAGTGATAGTAGCAGGATCTTGTTGTGGTCCATGAGTAAGTGAGCCTTGATGTTGATGTTGGTTTAACCTAGAATAACCTCTGCTCCTTAAATCCAGTCTTTCTTCACATCATGCTCTTCTCAAACTTTGCTTTCCTATGTTATAAGAGAACATCAACTGTTGCCCCAAAAGAGTATCAGCACCAATGAACCTAAAATATTCTCCATACTTTAGCATAATCAAGAGGATTGCAAGATATTCATATGAAGCAAATGTCCTGAAGATAAGGTGTTATGGTTTCCATTATGTGGTAATACAGCTTTTAACTTCACTTGGAAAAATCTGTTAAGAGGTGCCAGTCACAAGATGAATATATTCTTTGCTACCAGACCTGATATATTATTTCAATAAATAAGTGATTCATGATTTAAGAAAAAAATTCGCAAACTCTCTTTCAAGACCTGTATGCCATTAGAGTTTTGTGCCGGGATCAAGTAGATTCATTAAGTCTGAATCCAAGATTTTTGCGGTGTCCTTCAATGAGGCTAAATCTATTATAAGGTCACTGAGATCCTCTTGTTTTATTAGCTTGGACGTATGATTTTTGTCTGTGAATGTATTCAATCTGCATTTGAAGAAAAGTCTGCTGTTGTTGAGACACTGTCTTCATGCAAATCAAATTCCTGAAAATCAAAAGGTAGTTCTGGTACAGGAATTTTATTTGAATGCAGCTAGGGCATACAACCGACCAAATGCTTGGATACCTGATATTTGCCTTGTATTTGTTATTGAATCTAGACACATTTATCATGCATGAATAACTATCATCAACATAATATGAAGGTTCTCTTCGTATTATGGGACTTCTAAATGGAATTCACTCGTTCTTTCTCTCTGCCCATTGGCATAAGTTCGTATAAATATGATATACAGACAGAATGGGAGCCCAACTTGACAGCCAAGTAGATGCAGTGATGTATTTCTTTAATTTTTCATTTATTTCTTTTCACCGCTTTGCTGTAGTATCCACAGATGTCACAAGAATTAATTGGATGTATTTTTACAGGTTCTAGGCCTTTTTTAATTAGAATATGAAGCAAACTATGATTTATCAATCTGAATCATATAACCCCAGAACCCCTTTCATCTTGGAGCTTCTACAGCTGTGAGGCTTTACTACAGTCAGAAACAGGGAATTTATGGACTCCTTAGGGGTGAGAAGTTCTTTGACGGAACTGTGCTCCATATTGGCCAATAAAACTTATGCAACCTAACCATGAAGACTCTCTGTGGTGTAACTTCATTCAGGCAGAGTCCAGAAACAGATTAGGAGATGCATTATTACACTTTTAGCATAGTACAAATATTGGGATGATTATATAGTCATAGCTGTGCAAATGGGCATATTGATATCACTTTTGGTCATATGAGGAAATGAATCTTTCTTATTTTGAATGTGAAGCCTAAAGGTAAAATGGATTTAGAAATTTTCCCATCAGATATGAAAAAGTAGAAAGAAAGATATTTTGTCAACAGTTGCACATAATAAGTTATATAAGAATTAGCAAACTTTCGCAACAGCTCACTTTTGTCAGATTTTTGTGAAACCTGTACTAACTCATCTCTTGCTAGTTGATAATAGGCAGCTTTGGTAAACACAGTTAACATTTCATTGAGGTCTAAGGGGACTTTATAGCAAATGAAATAAACTGCAACTCAACCTGTGGAATTTCATTTTCCCAGCATAGAATGTAAGTTTATATAAATTTTATGAGAGTATAGTTGTAGTTTTTTTTATTGTACTTTGATGTGCAGTGTAGACTAATGTAGAGTAAGGGGATTAGCGGTACATAGAAGTTTGAATGCAGGATGTTTCACTGAGTACCACTAACCTTGAAACACTGATTTGGGGAGTTGTTGGATTTTCGAACTCCAGATTTGAGATTTTAGAGGTATATTTACACTGCTGAAAGAAATGAGAGGCCTGCAAAGAAAAATTAACAAGCTTATGCCTATGGAAACATTTTCCTTTTTACAGATGATGTCCATAAAATTGCATACATATTGATTCTATATTCTCATTCTATAGCATTTGTGATTTATTCTTATTGTATTATCGTTACAGATGCAAGTCTTATCAACGTAATGGACTGGAAATTTGAGTTAATCTACGGCTGCATGAAATAAGAATTAATGCCCATTATTACATGCTGCAAGTCAATGAAAGAAGACAGAAACAAGCACAAATTGAACAAAAAGATGATATGATGCAAAGAGGAAGATGATGTTTACACCATAAACAGCTTCACTTTGTTTGACAGAAACAAGACATTTCACCTTATATGCTTTGATTAAGTAGATACACATGTATGCATTAACCTCATGATGGGTGTTTCCACAAAGACAAAGATGTTTAGATGAAGAGACCCAAAACAATAGTAAGACTTAGCAGGGCTTACTAATTTGATGGTACCCTTGAATGTTAAGAAACCCTACTGGAATATATTGACCAAGTATGGAAGAGCGTGTATAGGATATGTTGACTTTTTTTTATCCATTTTCTATGTCTCTTACGTTCCTTACGCCACTTTTACTTAAGAAAGTTACTTATAGGATATCCAGCAATATCACTTCTTCCTGCATTTAAGTAAAGAAGATCCTTTATTTGAACAAACATTTACCAATGATGCTAACAAGTTTTAGTCTCAGACAAAGCAGTTGGCTTATGTTTTTACTGAAGAGGGAAAAGGCTATGCTTACTCCTTTTAGGTATGATGAGCAAACTATGTATGGCAATAGTGAATACTTTTATGGCTAAAGTTAGTTGTGGATAATACCCACAATATCTACAGTTTTAAAACTGCATTTCATAATACCAAAGAGGGTATAACAAAAAAAAAACTAATTTGCAAAAGATAGAGGACAGAAATGAAAAGGAGGAAGAACTTCATTTTCTTTCAGTTGCACTGACAATGGAGACTTGCTGAATTATTTGGGTTTGTGATATTCTCAGGCAAAACTTTCAGTTAACATTGCACTGCAAGTACTTTTGATCATTTAGTTTACCTTTGCACTGGGTGTGTTTGTGATCTTTTCTGTGCCTGCCAATGAATGGAGGGCATGTTCCTTAACATTCAGTCCAAACAGACTGGACCTGCTTCAGATGGAAAAGTGGTTTTATTTCATCATTTCAGTACCAAAGAAAATGAAATATCATGATTACTGATACAACACCTGGAACCTTTGTGTATGGATGGTACACCCTCTAGGCTATACTCCAAACAGAGGCAGGGAAATGATGGACTGCTGTACAGTGAGAAGTTCCTTGATGATGCCCAATTCCTTTTCAGCCACTGACAATGATAATTTCTTGCTGAAGATGGCTTTTTCACTCATGGTTTGATTGCTTGCAGTCTGGGACCTGTCGTTAGTAAGATATATAGATATATGTTATTTTATTATACTTGATCGCTATTTCCTGCATCAGCGAGGTAGCTCCAGGAAAAAGGTGATAAGCAACCCATCCACTCATATACATATATAGATATACACAAATGCCCATGATGCTCCCACCAACCCCCAGGTAGAAGTAAGTTTATACTACTTTACACTTCAGTAACCTTTACTGGACTTACAGGTCCCCTTATCAAAAATGACATTGACAAAGTGTAAATGCATCAAAATGACTCGACAGACTCTTAATAGCTGCCATCATAACTTGTTCTTAAACTCCTTATCACCAGACAAACACCAATCCAAAATTTCACTCCTCGGCAGGCAGGAGTGGATTTTTGCTTTTTTTACCCATGTTCTAGACACCATCCTTCTGTCCAATGCTACAAATAATGATTCATCATATCGAAAAACCTTGTGTGTCCCATGCTAGTAGTGAAGGAACTGGATATTTACTCCTTAATTGTCCTGCCTACCCCCAACAAAGATGTGCACACATCACTGCACTTCTTAAGCTGTGGTCCCACCCTATGAATATGGCTGACTTCTCTTAGCACTGCAGGGGCCCCATGGATGGGGTTGGAAAGTACAGTTAGGTATGTAATGTATGGATTTCAATGGATTATTCCTGCAGTTGGTTACACCGTGAGCAAGAAGTCATGTTCAGCAAGGCTGTAGCTCAGGCTCATTAAGGTTCTTTTCACTCTAGTGAAGCCCATCATATACCTGCTCCTGCATGGAATGTGATCTCATAGCTGCAGGATCCCTATAAGAGAGATCAGTGGGCTGTATAATGATAATGATATATAATATATGTATGTTTTGAGTTTAATTTAAAAATGTTTGTGCAATCATATGCAAGGCCATTCTAGCAGGGAAGCAAAAGAAGAAGCTTATGTCCTCACTTTGTCTCTGGGTGCACTTAAAGATAGTCTGTCTCAAAGAAGAAAATAAACAGAAAGAATTTTTGGTCTTCTTTCATTTGGTGCAAACAGAGGGCGACTGCCTCATTTTTTTGAGTGGTAAACAACCTTTAGAATCTTTGGTAAATATTTAAGATTTTGTTCACACTTTTATATCTAGAATTGGCTGATAGATAGTGATTTGAGTTGTGCATAACCCTCTCATTAGGGGCCTTGAATTCTTTTGAGAAAACTCTGATTGCAAGTTGGTAAATGGGGACAAAAAAGATCATCATGATATATTCTTAACATTCAAGGGTTTTGCCATTTTTTTAATGTAACCCTGTCTGGACCCTCTTCCCTCCCAGTATTGGTGATAATTTTGTGATATATTTGTAGCCATGTGTATTATCTCTAGTCTTTAATTGCTAGAGTGGGATAAGAAGCACGTATGCCCTCTTTCAGAAGTTTAGTTCTTACCAGATTTTTACATTAGGACCACTGACAAAATTGCCCCAAGGAATATTAATTGTAAGTGAATTGTTTTTATGGTTGTGTATATATGAAAGTTGATAGTTGTGAAATTTTATTTTTCATAACTAAATCCACAGTAGTTTTATCAGAGGTCTAATGTCTCAGAACCATTTCTTACTTTAATCTACAGTAGTTCCAAGGTAGCCCTTAATCTTAGAAAAATATGTATAAGATAGCACTCATATTCAGTGTTTCAGGTCTTGATAGTGAGAATAACAGAAGGAAAATTAGAGACTGAGATAGATTAGCTAATTTTCTTTTTGCTAACAAGTTTGTAAGACCTTCAAATGGGTTATAGTGAAGATGAGAAATTTCATTTCCATATTTTGTCTAATAAACATTTCAGTTTATTTCAGTGGCATTACTGCAGTTTTGTACTGACATAACCATTGAATGAGATGAGCAGAACTGCTAAGATGAAGTTGTTAATGGTTAAGTGCTGTTTTTTTATTGTGCAGTACTGTGTTATTTGTATGATTTTTCAATGAAAAATCCTATTTTTGATACACTGTTGCCATATAACAATAATACTTTTACAAAAAGTTATGAGATGCAAAGTGCTACATTTGTGAACTTGAGTCTGAAACAATGACTTATTTTAAGTGTTTTTGATTGAGCTGTAATAGAGATTATCAAAATGTTTTCCGCATGGGTGAATTATTTTTTCATACTTGATTGCCATTTCCCACGTTAGCGTAGCACCAGGAAACAGACAAAGAAAGGCCACATTTGCTCACATCCATACATGAGCTGTCATGTGTAATGCACCAAAACCACAGTTACCTATCCACATCCAGGCCCCACAAACCTTTCCATGACTTACCCTGGATGTTTTGCATGTCCTGGTTCAGTCCATTGATGGCACGTTCACCTCAGTAAACATCTTTCCAATTCATCATATTGCATGCATGCCTTGCACCCCCCTGCATGTTCAGGCCCCTATTGCTCAAATCATTTTCATGTATCCTTCCACCTCCAGTTTGGTATTCTGGTTCTCCTTGTTCTCTCAACTTCTGCCACACATATTCTCTTTGTCAATGTTTCCTTACTCATTCTCTCCATATATCCAAACCATTTCAACACTCCCACTTCTGATCTCTCAACCACACTTTTTATTACCACACATCTCTCTTACCCATTCATTGCTTACTCAATTAAACCACCTCACGCCACACTGTGTCCTCAAACATTTAATGTCCAACACATCCACCCTCCTCTGCACAACCCTATCTATAGCCCATGTGTCGCAACCATGTAATATTGTTGGAACTACTACTCCCTCAAACATACCCATTGTTGCTCTCAGAGATAATGTCCTCTTTTTCAACACATTCTTCATCACACCCAGAACCTTTCACCCATTCACCTTTCTTACCCATTCATTGCTTACTCAATTAAACCACCTCACGCCACACTGTGTCCTCATACATTTAATGTCCAACACATCCACCCTCCTCTGCACAACCCTATCTATAGCCCATGTGTCGCAACCATGTAATATTGTTGGAACTACTACTCCCTCAAACATACCCATTGTTGCTCTCAGAGATAATGTCCTCTTTTTCAACACATTCTTCATCACACCCAGAACCTTTCACCCCCTCTCCCACCCCATGACTCACTTCCACTACCAGATATCAAAAACACTTCACTCCCTCCAGTTTTCTCCATTCAAACTTACATCCCAACTTATTTGTCCCTCAACCATGCTGAACCTAATAACCTTGCTTTTATTCACATTTACACTTAACTTTCTTCCTTTCCATATTTTTCCAAATTCAGTCTCCAGCATCTGCAGTTTCTCACTCAAATCCGCCATTAGTGCTGTATCATTGGTGACCAACTGACTCACTTCCCAGGCCCTTTCATTCCCAACAGACTGCATACTTGCCCCTCTCTCCAAGACTTGAATTTACCTCTCTCACCAACATTTACTCTCAACTTTCCTCTTTCACACATTCTTCCAAACTCAGTTACCAACATCTGGAATTTCTCACTCACATCAGCCACCAGTGCTGTATCATTGGTGAACAACGCTGACTCGCTTCATAGGCCCTCTCATTCCCAACTGAATGCATATCCACTCATCTTTCCAAGACTCTTGTCACCTCTCTCACCACCCCATCTGTAAACAAATTAGACAGCCATGGTGGCATCACACACCCCTTCTGCAGACTGACGTTCATTTGGAACCATTCACTCTCCCCTCTTCCTTCTGATACAAATGCTTTTATACCCTTGATAAAAACTTCTCACCGCTTCCAGCAACTTACCTCCCACACCATGTATTCTTAAGACCTTCCACAATCAATTCTTATCATGTTATGCCTTCTCCAGGTCCATAAATGCCATATACAAATCCATCTGTTTTTGTAAGTATTTCTCACACATTCTTCAGAGCAAATACCTAATGCGCACATCCTCTACCACTTCTGAAACCAAAATGCTCTTCTGAATCTGATGCTCTGTACATGCCTTCACCCTCAATCAGTACCCTCCTATACAATATACCATGTATACTCAATAAACCTATACCTCTGTACTTTGAACAATCACATTTATCCCCTTTGCCTTTATACAGTGGCACTATATATGCTTTCCTCCAATCCTCAGGCACTTAACGATGATCCATACATATGTTGAATATCCTTACCAACCAATTAACAACACAGTCACCGCCTTTCTTGATAAATTCAACTGCAATATCATTGACTTCTGCTCCCATGCTGCATTTCATTTTCTGCACACTTTGCATACCACCCTGACCAATACACCCTGCATATGCCACTCTGTCATCAAATTCATTTAACAATCTGCTTCTCACTCCATCACTTCCTGTTATCACTTCCCCTTTTGCCCTCCTTTGTTGATGTTCCCATTTGTCTTTTTGTCTTGCACATTATTTTCCTCTTTCCAAAACATCTTTTTATTTTCCTTGAAGCTTAATGATACTCTCTCACCCCAAGCCTCATCTGCCCTCTTTTTCAACCCCTGCACCTTCATCTCGACCTGCCGCTTTTTCTTATATATCTCCCTCCTTCCATGTCTGTACTGCCCAAATGCCCCTCTTTTTCACTAGCAACTTTACTTCTTCCTCCCACCATTCACAACCCTTCCTCATCTACCCACCTCCCACTTTTCTCATGCCACATGCATCTCTTGCACATCCCATCACTGCATCCCTAAATACCTTCCATTCTTCACCTTTTCCCCCTCACTTTATTTGCTCTCACTTTTTGCCATTATGCACTCAGTGTAGGGTGTTTGGGTTGGGTAGGTGTGCAAAGTGAGAGCTATGGCATGTGATGAAATGTGGAAAGGTAGAGTAATTGGTCCTGCACTTGAATTTTGTAAGGGGTGACTGTGTTTTTGATTGGTTGGGAAGGATATTTAGTGTATGTGTGGATCTTGGTGAGGTGCCCGAGGATTGGCAGAATGCATGTATAATGCCATTATATAAAGGCAAGGAAGATGAAGGTGATTTTTCAAACTACAGACATATGAGTTTGTTGAGTATACCTGATAAGTTGTATGGGAGGGTATTTATTGAGAGGCTGAAGGCATATACAGATCATCAGATTGGGAGGAGCATTTTGGTTTCGGAAGTGGTAGAGGATGGGTGGATCAGGTGCTTGCTTTAAAGAATATGTGAGAAATGTTTAGAAAAAAGATGGATTTGTATGTGGCATTTATGGATATGGAGAAAGCATGTGACAGGGTTAATAGAGATCCTTTGTGGAAGGTTTTAAGAATATATGATGTGGGAGTAAGCTGCCAGAAGCAGTGAGAAGTTTTTGTCAAGGTTGGAAGAAGTGTGTATGAGTAGGAGTGTGATGTCACCATGGTTGTTTAATTTGTTTATGGATGGGGTGGTGAGGGAGATAAATGCAAGAGTCCTAGAGTGAGAGGAGAGTAATGTGGTCTGTAGGGGGTGAGAGGGCCTGGAAACTGAGTCTGATGTTTGCTGATGATTCTACACTGGTGGCTGGTTTGAGTGAGAAACTACAGAAGTTAGTGACCTGAGTTTGGAAAAATGTGTGAAAAGGAGAAAGTTGCCAGTGAATTTGAATAAAGGCAAGGCTATTGGGTTCAGCAGGGTTGAGAGACATGTTAATTGGGATTCAATTTTGAACAGAGAGAATATGGAGGAAGTGAAGTGTTTTAGATATCTGAAAGTGGACAAGGCAGCAAATGGAACCATGGAAGTGAAAGTTAGTCATAGGGTGAGGGATGGGGAGAAGGTTCTGGGAGTGCTGGAGAATGTTGAGAAAGACAGAACATTATCTAGGAGGGAAATAATGGGTCTGTGAAGGAATAGTAGTCCCAACAATATTATATGGTTGTGAGGCATGATTTGTGTGGAGGAGAGTGGATGTATTGGAAAAGAAATGTTTGAGGACCGTATTTGATGTTAGGTGGTTTGACTGAATAAGTAATGAAAGAGTAAGAGAGAACAAAAAGAATGTTGCTGAAAGAGCACAAGGAGGTATGTTGAAATGGTTTGGACATATGGAGAAAGTGAGCAAGGAAATTTTGACAAAGACGATATATGTCAGAAGTTAAGGAAACAAGGAGAACTGGGAGACCAAATTGGGGATGGAAGGATGGAGTGAAAAAGATATTGAGCAATCAAGGCCTGAACGTGCAGGAGGGTGAAAGGTGTGCATGGAATAGAGTTAATTGGAATGATGTGGTATGGACCATGGAAAGGTCTTTGGGGCATGGATATGGATAGGGAGTTGTGGTTTCGATGCATTACACATGACATCTTGTGTATGGATGTGAGTGAATGTAGCCTTTCTGTATCTGCTTCACAGTGCTACTTCACTGATGCAGGGGGCAGCGATCAGATGTGTGGGAGAAGAGGAGAATGTATATGCTATCATTTATTCTTTTCTGTCATACATTTGTGCTGTTTCTCATTGGGTGGGGCAGCATCGGGAATGGATAACAACAAGTGAGAATGAATATATGCATATGTATGTATGTGTGTATGTGTATTTATGTGTTTGTAAGCGAAGTCTTTCTTCATCTGTTTCCTGGTGCTACCTCACTAACACGAGAAACAGTAATCAAGTATAAAAGCAATTTTTTTTTCATACGTGTACACCATTTCATGCATGAGCAAGGTAACATCATGAACAGATGACTGAGCCTCAGAGGGAAAAATACATAGCATTAATGAAATGCCTGTACCATTTTGGCTAACATTAAAGAAAAGGATTATGGTTGAGTGTTAGAGTGTGCTGAAATGGTTTAGGAAAATGAAGAGAATGAGTGAGGGTTTGACAAAGGGGACATTTGAGTTAAAAGTTGAGGGGATGGGGGGAACCAGATTGGAAATGAGAAGATGAGGTGAAAAATAACTTGAGTTCTCAGGGCCTGAACATATAGGACAGTGTAAAACATGCACAGGATAGAGTAATTTGGCATACATGGGGCAACTTGCTGTCAGTGCACTGAACCAGGGCATATGGAGCAGCGAGGAGAAATCATGGAAAAGGCTGTGGGTCCTATTTGTTGATTGGGGCTGTGGTTTCAGTGCATTACATGCATTACACATGACATCTAGAGAATGGATGTGAGCAAATGAGGCCTTTTCTTCATCTGTTTCTGGTGCTTCCTCACTTCTGGGTGAGTGAGCAAGTTCCTGAGCTCATTGAGGAATGTGTGGAAAGAGGGTTCACTATCCTTAAAAGACTAAGATGGGTGTGTTTGATGGTATAGTATTCTCATTAGTACTGTGCAGATGCAAGACAAGTGCCTTAGACAAAATTGTAATGTAGAGGTTGGACATATTGGAAAAGAAACATGAGGACATTATTTGGCGTGAAAAGAGATTGATTAACTGAGAAATATATGGTAAGAGAGAGGTGTGGTAGAAAGAGGAGAGATCTGAAGAGGGTGTGATGAAATAGTTTTGACATATGAAGAGGATGAGTGAGGAAAGGATAACCAAGAAGTGGAGGGAACAAGGAAAAAGGGAACAAAGGAGGTGGAAGGATGGAGTGAAAGATTCTTTGAAGGTTCAGGGCCTCAACATGCAGAAGGGTTTGAGGCATGCAAGGAACAGAGCGAATTGTAGCAATGTGGTATACATGGGAAGATGTGCTGTTAGTGAATTGAACCAGGGCATATGAAATGGTCAGGGAAAACCACAAAAAGATGTGTGGAGTTCTACTTGTGAGTAGGGGCTCTGATTTCAGTGCATCATGCATAACAGTTTGAGAGTGGATGTGACTAAATGAGGCCGTTTTTTCATCAGTTCCACTACCTCTCTATTATGGGAAATGGTGAACATGTGCTTTTTTTCTAAGGTGTTATTAGGCTCCACACACTGATCAAAGAGTCACTTTGATGAGGCTGTATTATCATCAGTGTTTGGAAGCACAGTCTTGTTGAGGAACATTTTCACTTCAAAGAAGTCCATCATCTCTCTTCTCCAGTGCAGCACTCACAGCTGCAGGAGCCCCATAGAGAAGGTTCTTGGGTTGCATTATAATGATAATACATAAAGTAACATTAATTTATTCACATGAGGTTTTTACTCAACTATTTCTCAGATCTTTATATGAAATGATAGATGTTGATAGAGGATATCATACCCACTTTAAGTTCCTAAGAGGTCATGGTGATGTGACCATTAAATAGTTTTTGAAACTGAAGCGAAATGTCGCAACTAGATGCCATAACTGGAAGGTTGGCAAAGAAACTTTGGGATTGTAATAGAAATCAATTTTATTGGTTGGCCTTGTAGAATAAGCTGAATTAAGAATTGAGTGTTGAAAACAGGGAAACTCAAAAGCCCACATGATAAAATGTGAGAATGAAAGACAATTCCTCATGAGTGTAAAACTTCTATTCCAGGTGCATATGTAGGTAATTTTATATAAACTTTTTATCTTAAACTAGGTCCCCTTGAGTAAAAGCCTAGCATTCATTGGAGGACTGTTGTCTGACCTTTTCTTTCCTATTTTTCTTTGGCACCTTTTGAAAAAAAATTATTGTTAACATTTATTGATAGATAATAATTTTGATATTTTACAGTAGCAAGTACAAAATATTTGCTTATGTGTGCAATTGTGCACTTAGGTAATGCATGTAAGGTGGAATCAGGGTGTGAATTATTTAGCTGATTCTATATGGTGAAGATATCATTGCTTAAGGTATTGTTGTTTGATTTAAAATTATTTTGTCAATTCCTTTTGATCAATGTTTGCTGTCGAATAGGAAAAGAAATATCATTGGGACTGTTTGGATGTTGATTTGGGTGGTTACTTTTTAATGAAACTGCCAAGTTGTTTGATAAAGATTGTGTATTAATTTGCCATAACTATGCAGTTAAGCTGTGACCTGCTGATATTGCTTTGAGGTGTTGTTGATATTGTATCTGCACAAATGTATATTGTTGATATACCACATGTTTGATACAGGTATCACCAATTTGACACATAGCTGATACAAGCCCTGCAAGAAATAATTACTCAAAAAGTAGGAGGCAGCACTTGGAAACCATATTATCATAGTGTTTTTGATATCCATGTCTATAGAGTGTTTGTTGCACTCTGTCTTGTATCCTGAGGATACCACATTTGTTTAAAGTCAGAGCTTATTTGTATATAACTTATATTACTCTCTGAACTTCACACTTCATTCTTGTTCCTCAGTGAACACCTCATGCAGATTCTTCCCAAAAGGTATAGTTTTTGCAGATGCATGCACTTTCCTTCATTTGGACCTCTCTCATATTTCTTTACTATGTCCTTTTGCCTTGTCTTTCATTTTTTAGATTAACCTTTTCCACTTACATCATTCAGATGCACTTCCAGTTATTCTTTTCACTTCTAGTTTATCCCTGTGTCCATACCACGTTCTTATTGCTTTTTCTTGTACTCAGTGAATCACTTCATTCATAATGTCTTCTACTATTCTTGAATGTGTGCATTCCTTTTGCTTTTATGTCTTTGAACTCAATTATTGCTTTTAAGAATTTCTACTGAATTGCTTGCACTTTACTGTACATCTTACTGTTACAAAACTGTTTTGCAACATAGAATAACTTTAGCACATGTCTTGAACTAACCTCATCACGACTTATAGTTAATGTATTTTCTTGTTTTATTATCTGAGCTCTAGAATTTCACTTACCTTTTAAAACTTTGCTGTGTTAGTACCAGTGTCTTTGTACATAAATATACTCCTAGATATTAATGCTATTGAAACTTTCTCATCTTCTGTGCAGCCTAGATGCATACTTTGACTTATTTCATAGGTATGATAATATGTCTAATTCTTACGTACCCTTCCTTTGCTCTACAGCAGGATGATTTGTGCAGACCCTTTTTTAAACTATTATCTCAGCACATTTCCTTAGATTCCAGAATTTTTATTCAACCACTTCCTTAATATTCCTAAAAGATAGAAAGATCCTACAGTATTTAAGTGAGACAAGTAGGTGATGGAAAAACCAAAGATGAAACGACAGGGTAAGGAATCCTTAGATGAAAGAAGAGTGGAGTTATTGAGATAATAGATGTGTAGTGACTGATTTATTAAAAGGGAATTTGTATGGTCTACCTTGTTGTTCAAGTGACTTACATTAGATACTGGCTGCTTGATTTATTAGCTTTAAACTTTTATACCAGAGATATTTCTCATAAATCTATCATTATCTTAAGTTGTGACAAAATTTTTTATCTAGGTCTGTGTTCATTTATACCACAGCTACATATTAACGGGGATTTCAGCTGAAATCATTGATTACATTATGCAGTTGTGTAAATCTGGCACAGAAGGAAAGTTTTTAGTGTAATTGTGCTCCTCATGTACCGTAAATAAGTTTGGAATGAGAATGTTGCTCAGGAATATGAATTTGCCTTCATTTCAGAGTTGATGTTTCTGTAATTGATGGTAGATCATAACGACATATACAGTGCTAGCCTTATGGAGGTGTTGACAAATACACCCAGTAAGTGGAAAGCCAACCAGAATACAGCTAGCTACTTGAGGAGTCATCAGTGAAAAATCAAATGTACACTTAGATATTCTTGTCAGTAGTTACATTGCCTTGGATAATTAGGTTTCAGTTTCTTTTGCTGCAGTTTGTGGGCTAGATAGCTTTGTTTTGAGGACTTAACATTGCGTGAAAATAGTATGTCCTCTGTGAATCCTTAGACTTTTGGTTTATCCTATGCATGCTGGCTTACTTTCTGTTTTTGGAAACTAAAGGAAGGAGAATCTCTTTATTTAGCCTGATGGTAAATCTTACATTCTTTTAATGACATGACTCTTTGAACACCAGAGTAGGAAATGAAGTATATGGAATACATGAAACAAGGTTCCTTTAAAGACTCGGTCTCCTGTTGACTTAACAGGGCTTCTCAGGTATCGCAGGTTTTTGAAGTTATTAAAGTTTGAAAAGTTTAGCATGCTGGAAAAGCTTTGCACACGGTTTGCATATACATTTCAGAAGTCTTTCACGAGCATAAAGTTCTATTACAGGATCTTCCTTATCAATTAGAAGGCCAATTATTTTTCATGTGGATATTGAATTACCAACATATATATCTGGCTGACTTCAGAGGTATAGATTTTTCATTTGTAATTGTGAATAGTATATAACTGTATTTTTTAAATGCACATCATATGTCATGGTCATTTAGTTGCAAATTCTGGAGCCTGTTTCACATATGTAGTTCAGTATTTCTAGGGTTTAAAAAAAATCAAAGTAACACCACTTCACACAGTATAGACTTGGTACCAAGCTCTCTCAGACTTTAGCTTTTGTTTTGTCAACCTCATAGAAGCTGCAGTGGCTCAGTTCAGTAAAACAGTCATAACAGCATTCCTGAATTCATCCTTCAAGGCAGCATTGAAAGTTTCAACCCCAACTTCATGTCACAAATAAAGACACTTCAAAAACAATAGAGCCATCAAAGAAATAAATCTACCCCCTTACTTACAACCCATTAGCACACTAAAATGGTTTCATCACTGACACAATAAGCATCCCATGACAGGAAAAGTAGAAAAAAACATTTACCTCAACCTCCAAACAAAGAAAATGCTTACATGCTTCTGCAGTAGACTTCATTTGGATAGGTATCACCCAATCAACAGCAGTATAGTATTCTTTGAGTACCCTTTCCAAAGCTGCAGTTTGGATCCTGGTTGTAGCACCAAATTTCATTTCCCAAAGATTAATCACCTTGTGGTTACATGATTTCCATTATGTTTTCACAGTTTCAGGGTCGACTAAAAAGGCTGTATTTTTATGAAAAAATTTAAAGTGAGTGTCTTTAAGAATGAAGTGTGAACCTTTTTTTGATATTTTGTTTTGATCTTTTGTTGTTCATTATTTAGGGGCAGCACATATATACCTGTTGGACTTGAAAGAAATTCATGTGAATGGAGTCATTACATCCAGTAGAAGTGGTTTTAAAAGAAGGATGCTGTTGAGATATAAGGATAGTAATATATCTTATGATAGAGGAGGATGACATTTGGTAAGTCTTTGAAGATCAGGTAAATATAGGTTAAATGTAAAAGTAAGTGAAGAATTTCCAGAGGTCAATAAAACCTATGAAAATCTTGCCTAAATTATCATAGCAGACGAGGTTCTCCAAATTTTTAGTTTTTGATGAAATATACAAATATTGATTGTGTTTGTTGCATCCTCATGTATGAAAATGTTTATTACAAATGGATGTGGTCATTGGGATAAGGTAATATATGCCGGCCACAAAATTGGGATGCAGGCATATACAATGAACAAGAACTGAATGTAAATACAAAACCATAACAGTCACATATTTCTCAACTAACATTAATAAAGTGGCAAATCTCGTGTGCCAGGTTCAATTGAATTCAAGTGTTTCACCTACTGAAACAAAACCCTAGTTTTCCTTAGCTTCATATCCCCACACAATTATTGTAATCATTATCACAATTAGTCATTTTACCTCATCAGTGCACTTCTAAACTAACAATTATTCTCCCAAGTGAAAGAATTCCATTGATATGCATGTCTTTCAGTTCCATTAAGATATTGCTGTGGAGGCAGCCTCTTTGTCAAGAATTTTTTATTCTATTTTTCATTGATTTAAGTGGCAGCTTTATGGTAAGGAAAAAAAAGAAATATGCATATAATGCCAAATTTATGAGAAGAGATAAACCTACCACATTGTATGACTGAGTATCACTCGATGATTTTGATGCATTGACCGATAATGTGATTCAGTTGACTTTTTTATGCACCTCTATGGAAGTGTTTTGATATGGCTGTCAGATTGCTGTGTTTTGATATAGCTGTCAGATTATTGTATTTTGACATGGTTGTCATTGTTGTGTTTTGATATGGTGTGTTTTTTTATGGCTGTCAGAGTGTTGTTAGATGAATAACTCACATTCATCTTTAGAAACAAAAGAATGTTGTTAAATGTAAAGAAGGGAAGCTAAAGTGTCTTCAGTGCCATGATACTAACCATTAGGATATTACATTATCAACTTTGATTAAATTGTTGACAACTTCTCAGGTACTAGGTCCTGTGATTTGAGGTGTTTAGGTTGTTTCATGGTGAGGTGAATAATTTCTTGCATGTTACAGAAATCTGACATACTAGACCCACTGTTTGACATAAAAAGATTGTGCATATTCTCTTAATATCATTAGCAACCATTGGGACACTTAAGCAATTTTTTTTAGCCATATACAAACCTTGGTATGCTTTAAGTATAATTTCTCAGCAAAGCAATTTCAGTCTTAGACTTCGGTTAGGGTAGTACGGTTTGGAATACATTACTTTCCAACTGTAAGCTCTGTTTATCTAATTTGTATCTGCTATGATTAAATTCTTTAGAATACCTATAGTCATGTTGCCTTATGCTGTTCATGTAATCAGGTGAATGGGAATTGAAAATACTATTTATGGTTTTGTAAATATTGTTTTTATTATGCTGTATATACTGTTCTCAGTTAGAATTACAGATGTATATATAATGTAAATAAAATTGTATATGATAAGAAATGTTAGTGAAAAATATGCATCTTTACTGAGTATAGTATAGTTGTATATTCTGATGAGACAATAGTAAAGCCATACAATGATTGCAGAAATGAAATGTAATACTTGACAATACTGTTATTTCACTGTGATGCAGTATGATAGATTAAACTTTTTTTTATTTTTTACCTGATACACTTTTTTTTTTTACATTTTGTATTGACATGAAACATTTACATCTTAAACACATGTTGTTATCTCCCATATGTGATAGTACTCTAAATAGAAATATAATGTACCACAAGACACTGTTTTCTTTAAAATTCCATGGCTAAATTCCTAAACTCCACATTGTTATATGATAATGTAATAATGCCCACATTCTGGTGCTGAAATGAGAAAACTTATAAGTCATTGAATTATTGCCACTTTTATATGTCAGTTGTTACCATGAATTGTGAAGGTTTGATGAAATATGTATCTTAACCTAAATTTCTCTATTAACCTAGCATTCTTCACTATAAATCCCCCCCTCCCCATCTCCTTTCCCCACTCTCCACAACTTTCCTGTCTCTTTTGATGTGTCTTTAATTCCACCAGTAGACACAGCATATTCCGTGTCACTAGCATCTAACCTATCTTGGAAATCTAATACTACGCAATAGCTAAATATGCCTCGGAGAAACTGGGAGTCCCGTTTGGATGTCGTAAATTCTCTTCTGAACAGTTGCTTTTTCATTTTTACACAGGAGACTGATCTGTCCTTGTAGAGTACTGCTCTCACATCTGGGGGGGTTCAAGCTGTTCTCACATCTGGGGAGGTTCAAGATACTCTCACATCTGGGGAGGTTCAAGCTGCTATCACATCTGGGGAGGTTCAAGCTGCTCTCACATCTGAGGAGGTTCAAGGTCTCACAACTTGACTCACTTGTCTTACCCGCTGTGTTAGTTTTCTTAACCCAGTCAAGTGTTACTTTGGTTTTCTCCTCCTGAGAAATGTCTTCTTGTATAGCCTCAACATTAGATAGACCTATATTACTAGGCAGGCTTCTTTTAAATGACAACTGTCTGACCTAAGAACTCGAGGGTGGGCCATATTGATATCTGTCTTACCATGCACATCAAAGCTCTCTAACTCTTTACTCCTATATGTCTTACCAAACAATTATGACCTGACCCTACTTTTTATAAGAATAAGTTTTCAACCACCTTGGAAACTCTTTTGAAATAATTTTGCTCATTAACCCTTTTCATATTTCAAATAAATCTCAGACTCGGCCGTTTTCTTTTTCCAAGTGTGCATATTTTGAAGTGAAGGTCTTCCCCTACAATAAGTAGACACTTTACAGAAATGCACACATGTAGGAATACGAAAAAACTTACATGCCGACAGACATAGTCTAGAAACACCTGTTGAAACCTTAATTAATTTCTAATTTCCAGGTCTCTTATTTATTCCTTTTCACCAGAGATGGTTTCTAATTGGGGCATGTTCTGCACATCTCATGCCACTTACCGTAAGACATTTCTTGACTGTAAACCTAATCCAACTATGTAGATTAAAAGGGAAATAAGTAGTACCATATCTTGGTAGGCGAGCTTTTGAAAGTTGTCCTTATGATATAAGTCATTTGGAGATCTGTTCTCAAATGTTTGTTAACAATAATCCAGTGGAAGAGGCAAATACGTAGTATATTTATAGCATTAGTATATCAATTACCACACTTGATTTTTTGCTTGTCTGTAATGTACATATATATATTAGGATAAAAGAAAATCATTTGTGTGATAGACTATGTTGTTATTATTATAAGTTATTCACTGTTTACAGTAAAAGAAAAAAACAATTCACTCATGTACTGTAATGTTTTTGCTCACCTATGATCTGCTACATATATCTTAGGATAAGAAAAATCATTAGTATGTTTGACTGTTATTATAAGTTATCAATTGCTTACAAAGACCTCAATTTCACTCATGTACTGTACTGTATTTTCTTTAACACCATGATACTTCATTAGTCATTAGTGAAATCAAGCATTAATGCATATACTGAATTATGTCACAAAAGAAGAAAAGCTGGACAAAATTACAGACACATAAACACTAAAGATGATTTTCCAAATATCATACATAAATTAACTGAATTACACGCAACAGACACTTAATCAATGTGATTGAAGGCCGCAATTCAGGCTGCATGCTATCTAGCAAACTAAGTTACACATTTACAATATGATAAAGGAATTACCAAGATTCATAGTATCACATGTTAATATTAAGCTCCTCAGAAACAAAATACAAAGCCATGCAGAGTGAAGCAGAGACACCAATATCCTTGCAGGTCATAAAGACTAAAGATACTGTAGGATAAAACCATATATTTGATGCAGGGCATGTTAGTTAAACTGGAAAAATAAGTATGAAAAAATTCATACATATCACTACTGCCATGTACTTTACTCCTTTTCATTAAAAAATTAAACTTGTAAAGGAGGGAAAATCAAATTAGTCATGGTTAGGTTTAGGTTGATTTGAATTTTCTAGTGATTTTTCTATGATTTTCTCTGATGTCTATTTTATGCTTATTTAGAATTTCCTTCCATCTCAGGACTTTATAAATGTTGAGAATACTGTACTGCAGAAACATGGGTAGGTAAATGCGACACATCGCTGTGCTTATTTCATCAATGCTGTAGCACTTAAAAGAAATTTCCGCGACATATTGATTTAAACAGAATACTCATTAGTATGTTTTTTTTTTTAACTGCATAGCAATGCACTATTGAGTAAATCACTGCCAAGGCAACTTGATTATTATCAGCCATTACATTCTTTCTCCCATTATCTGATATGGTTTATGCATGAATATAACACAATAAGATGCTAATCTTTCTTTCTCCCTCATGGGAATTAATGAAATACATCCTCTGGGCGTGTTTCTTTTTTTGCGTTTACATACAACACCTGGATAATTTCCTCCCGTCATTTTGATTTGGGGTTTTTGATTTTTGAACGACGCGCCTTAAGCCTGACGACGACGAACGCCGCCGGTGCTGCCTCCTAGCGGCTGTACTACGACACCACACACCCGTGTTTTCGTTACGACGAACACCACACTCCGGGACATCCACTTTCCCATCTTACTTATCAAGGTCTTTTAGTTTACGAGTGACGACATTTCAACTTACAACCCGAGTCGCCATGTGTCTACCCTTCCTCCAGTGTTTATACCTCACTTTTACCCACACCACGGACGAGGCAGGACGTGTTCACTGCAGTAAAGGTAGTGTATATTGCATTAGTTGTTTATTATACTATTACTATTACGTAACATCAAGTTATGTGGTTCGTATTGTCGTAAATTGCACAGCCAATTGCGTCCGGGTCCTCCCCCTTGTTAGCCTCAGATCTCAAAGGGTTTTATTGTCTGTATATATATTGAACAAATATCAAGTGAGCGAATTAAACGATAGGAAAAGGTAAGTAGAACTGCTATGTTTCTCTTTTGGTGGACTGGGTGGTTAGAGTTGGTTAGGTTGTAGTGATTGAGCTATTGAACATTAACTGCAGATCGGGATATATATATATATAATATATATATATATATATATATATATATATATATATATATATATATATATATATATATATATATGGTTTGGGTAGCGAGTCTAACTCGCTGGTAAAAGCTTAAAAAAATATATATTTATGTACATAGGATTTATATAGGTATCAGAATGCTTATGTGCCTCTGATATATATATATATATATATATATATATATATATATATATATATATATAAATATTATATATATAAGTTTCTACAGGAGGAAGTATATGGGTTAGGGGCCTTGAGCGACTAGGCTCCTGTAGAAGGCGCTCCTGTAGAAGGAAGAAGACCTACACATTGTAGGGCGCCTGTAGGCCTACAGCTGATGTCTATCAGATGGTCTTAAAGCCGTTTTAGTATCGTTATCTATCGTAAATTGATATAAACTTTCCCCTGAGTGTGAAGGTCAGGGTAGTCTAGCCTAGCGCCTCCCTGGCGAAGGTGAGGTCGTGTTTACTGACCAAAAACGAAGACATTTTGAATTTCCCTTTTTTTTTTCTCTCTTTTTTCGTCCACACCATTAACGCTGTGGTTGTTTATGCAACAGTAAATGGAGAAAAACAAACAAGATTCGACGATATATTGGTTTTATTTTGAAGTCTACAGCGTAACTGAACCCTAAGCTGCGTCAAGATAAAAAGACGAGAGTTTTTTTTTACGTCTTTGTTTCGAGGTCGTCCATACTGGCGTGTGACGTCACGAGGTGTGGCGTGAGGTGTAGTCAAATAGCCCAGCGGATCCCAAACAGGGCTACGATCTAATGACCATATGACGTCACGTAGCTTATTGCCATTCAATAGGCAACCAGAACACGTTTTCTTTTTTTGTTTTTCTTTTAACCGCGGCTTAAGATAGAACTAGATTAACGCGACCATTGTGAGAGATGAGTTCAATGGCTCCTCCTTTGATCCAAGTCGTCTATTTGTGGTCCATCAAACTCCTCCTGACCCAACGAATATCTTTTTTTAATAACCATGACACAATTTGAGCAGTTGCCTACCTTCCATACTACCTAATCCTTGACAATCTTTATCTTTTATTCTTTTCTTTTGGTTAGATGGGCGTTCCCAAGGGTAATTCACCCTCGCTGATCCCCCAGCTCGCCCCCTGGGGTTGTGTACCTGGTGTTTGATCTGCTGGCGTGCACACTGGCCAATGCCTTCTCGAAAGCAATATGTTCCCGTGTAGTTATTGAGGTCCACTAGCCCGGAATGGATGATGGAGGAGGTGGATTATAGAGTTGTGAGGGAGGAGGAGGGTGGATGTGTTGGTGGTGAGGGAAATGATGGAGAGGGGATTATAGAGTTGTGAGGGAGGAGGAGGGTGGATGTGTTGGTGGTGGGGGAAATGATGGAGGGGGGTTATAGAGTTGTGAGGGAGGAGGGTGGATGTGTTGGTGGTGGGGGAAATGATGGAGGATGGGGGTTATAGAGTTGTGAGGGAGGAGGAGGGTGGATGTGTTGGTGGTGGGGGAAAATGATGGAGGTGGAGGGGTTATAGAGTTGTGAGGGAGGAGGAGGGTGGATGTGTTGGTGGTGGGGGAAATGGAGGTGGAGGGGTTATAGAGTTGTGGGGAGGAGGGTGGATGTGTTGGTGGTGGGGGAAAATGATGGAGAGGGGATTATAGAGTTGTGAGGGAGGAGGAGGGTGGATGTGTTGGTGGTGGGGGAAATGATGGAGGAGGTGTGGGGTTATAGAGTTGTGCTGAGAGGGAGGGTGGATGTGTTGGTGGTGGGGGAAATAGAGAGGGTTAGAGTGTGGGGTGATGTTGGAGGAATGTGGAGGAGGTGGTGGATATGGTTGTGTGGAGGGAGGTGGATGTGTTGTGGATGGAAAAATAATGTGAGGTGAGTATGAGTGTTTGATCGAGTGTATATATATATATAATATAATAATATAATATATATATATATTTATATATATATATATATATATTATGTCAGTAGAGTATTTATACGGGCTTAAACCATTCAATTTAAGTCCTTCCAATTCAGAATTGATCGTGTGGTTAAACTAACTGGTTGTAATGTTAACTATGATTTTGGCCATCTTTTAGCAGACTGAGGTAACACGAGTGCTCGTTGCTGACACAGTGGTAGTTTGAACCATGAGCACGACAGCACGACCTAATACATGCCTTAAGTACGACGGTACGACCCTTGAGCACGACTAATACCTGGCTTTAGTACGACGGTACGACCCTTGAGCACGACCTAATACCTGGCTTTAAGTACGACGGTACGACCCTTGAGCACGACCAATACCTGGCCTTCAGTACGACTGTACGACCCTTGAGCACGACGGTGCGAATGACATGACCACAAGACTGACCATTACAAGGGAGGTCAAAGGTCACGACGCTTCGGAGAGCTTGCCCAAGCTCGCGTCGTACCGTCGTACTCAACCCATCGTACCGTCGTACTCAACCCATCGTACCGTCGTGCTCAACCCATCGTACCGTCGTGCTCAACCCTCGACGTCGTACCACCATACGTCGTGCAACCATGTACGTCGTACTCAACCCATCGTACCGTCGTACTCAACCCATCGTACCGTCGTGCTCAAATAGCTGGTGTGAATGTGAATACGACCACGCCATGTTGGATTCCCTGTAGCCTTATTAATAAAATGTTTTATTTTTCTATATTTACTTCGTAATGGGGTAGACTCTTGTGGTTGAGGAACCGCTTATTCTATCACGTAGTTCAACCAGTTTGATATATATATATATATATATATATATATATATATATATATATATATATATATATATATATATATATATATATATTTCCCACGGCAAAACTGCTGCTGTCTTAGGACTATGATGCCAAAATGTTTAAAAAGAAAAATGAAAGTGAAATTCTTCACTCATAGAACTTTTATTTTTTTTGCTCTATAGCGTTTTTTGCTCTATAGCTTCTATACTGAACCATTCAGTAGGTCATATTTCGAGCCAGTGACGGAGGTGAAAGCCAGCTAGACATGTACAGCCAAACATGGACTCAACAAGCCACAAGGAAGGAAACAGGTGTTAATTAACCTGTTCATTAACCCAGAGTTAAATTCTTGGTTAACACACACACACATATATCCATTTCATCGTATATAACTTTACGGTGAAAGGAAGCTGTCCCCCCCCCCCATTTTCTGTTTTGAGTCCGTGTTCAGATCAGAATATTATA
Organism: Panulirus ornatus; assembly: GCF_036320965.1. Classification (NCBI taxonomy): domain Eukaryota; kingdom Metazoa; phylum Arthropoda; class Malacostraca; order Decapoda; family Palinuridae; genus Panulirus; species Panulirus ornatus. The sequence continues at coordinate 50,370,684 of NC_092240.1, read as the reverse complement.
GGAGTAAATTACCCAAAGCTGTTTTGTGCAATGGGCTATAGAGTTAACGTTCGTAGAACTCCATCTCTTTTTAAAATCTAGTTGTGTGTGTGTGTTCGTGTGCGCGCGCTCCTCTCTCTCTCTCTCTCTCTCTCTCTCTCTCTCTCTCTCTCTCTCTCTCTCTCTCTCTCTCTCTCTCTCTCTCTCCCTGCAAAAGTATTATAGAGTGAATGTTCCCTGTTAGTGTACCACCCAGTTTTTATTTTATCTCCGTTCCTTAGCTGATTCTGTATCTATTTATCTCCGTTCCTTAGCTGATTCTGTATCTATTTTCTCCGTTCCTTAGCTGATTCTGTATCTATTCATCTCCGTTCCTTAGCTGATTCTGTATCTATTTATCTCCTTTCCTTAGCTGATTCTGTGTCTATTTTTTTTTTTTCAAAATGGTCAATTTTGAGGCAAGTCGAATCGATTCGGTAAACATGGTTCCACTGGCCCTCTTCCTCCACCCTGACCCCACTCCTTTTATAGCCTAGTTGTGGGACGTTTGGGTACGAAATTCTGTTGCTCGTCTCTTGCACCTCTTCTGTAATGCTAGTATCTCTCTTCGGGTGACCAAAATGTTTGATATGTATATATCAATATATATTAGTCACTTCAGGTCTAACTTGGGTTATCAGTATATTTCTTTTTCTGAACATGGAGATGTATCTAAAAGCTCAAGGAGTGAACAGGTCACTTCTTTAAGTTACGAATCTCCAAGTGTCGCGTCTTTATCTGTCAAAGTAATTTCTGCTGTTACTCTGTGTGTGTGTGTGTGTGTGTGTGTGTGGCTGTCTTGCAATGACGTGACCTGACCAATGGCAAGTGTTTTGGGTCACTTTAAACAACCATTTCTCTCCCAATGAAGAACGCCCGTAACATAATATCCTAGATGGACACAGCAAGCCACACCCCACACCACAGCAAGCCAGTCGTCCATGTTTCCATGAACGTAGACATAAATGTTTTCTAGGATTGAAAACCGTAAGACTTTCCATGACCGTATACAAAAATGTTTTCTAGGATTGAAAACCGTAAGACTTTCCATGGCCGTATACAAAAATGTTTTCTAGGTTTGAAAACCGTAAGACTTTCCATGACCGTATACAAAAATGTTTTCTAGGATTGAAAACCGTAAGACTTTCCATGACCGTATACAAAAATGTTTTCTAGGATTGAAAACCGTAAGACTTTCCATGACCGTATACAAGAATGTTTTCTAGGATTGAAAACCGTAAGACTTTCCATGGCCGTATACAAAAATGTTTTCTAGGTTTGAAAACCGTAAGACTTTCCATGACCGTATACAAAAATGTTTTCTAGGATTGAAAACCGTAAGACTTTCCATGACCGTATACAAGAATGTTTTCTAGGATTGAAAACCGTAAGACTTTCCATAGCCGTATACAAAAATGTTTTCTAGGATTGAAAACCGTAAGACTTTCCATGACCGTATACAAGAATGTTTTCTAGGATTGAAAACCGTAAGACTTTCCATGACCGTATACAAAAATGTTTTCTAGGATTGAAAACCGTAAGACTTTCCATGACCGTATACAAAAATGTTTTCTAGGATTGAAAACCGTAAGACTTTCCATGGCCGTATACAAGAATGTTTTCTAGGATTGAAAACCGTAAGACTTTCCATGACCGTATACAAGAATGTTTTCTAGGATTGAAAACCGTAAGACTTTCCATGACCGTATACAAAAATGTTTTCTAGGATTGAAAACCGTAAGACTTTCCATGGCCGTATACAAAAATGTTTTCTAGGATTGAAAACCGTAAGACTTTCCATGACCGTATACAAAAATGTTTTCTAGGATTGAAAACCGTAAGACTTTCCATGACCGTATACAAAAATGTTTTCTAGGATTGAAAACCGTAAGACTTTCCATGACCGTATACAAAAATGTTTTCTAGGATTGAAAACCGTAAGACTTTCCATGGCCGTATACAAAAATGTTTTCTAGGATTGACTGGGTTTATATATCGACCCGACACCTAGTCAAAATATGTTATAACCCTAGATTCCTAAATCCTAAAAACAAAAATAAAACCTGAGGCTTAAAGATAAATGAATTAAGAAGACACATGTTTATGAATTAGGTGTTCATTATGAGTTTAACTAACCTTTAGTGGATTTAAGATGATGTAGGCCAAAACATATGGAAATGGAGGAGGAAGAATATGTATGTAACACTGCCTCTTTTGTGACCAGCGGAGTTAATAATGTACCTTGTAAACGTTGTCCAAAATAGAGAAGAGGTTAGGATAATTCCCATTCCATTTATATTAGTCTAGGGTGAAATTGGCAGTCTTTTGAAAACGAATTATAGAAAGCCAGGGAGTTTGATGAAAAGAGAGATGTGGGTAGAAATTGCGTTTCTCCACCGATGAATTTAATCAGTTTATTTCTTTACCTATTCCATGATGTCACGCAGGTTTGAATTAAGAGAAGAAATATGTTATTTTGAGAGAGAGAAAAAAAAGAAAGAGTGTGTGAGAGTGAGGAAAGAAGGGAAAGTGAGCTGAAGCGAATAGTGGTAGCGACGTCAACATGAGAGTGGATAGGGTGGAGGAGGAGGAGGAGGAGCGATCATTTACGGAGCGAAAAAAAAAAAGGAAATGGATAGACGATAGAACCCGTGAGAGTCACCACCATTGAGGGAGGGTAAGAGGGAGATCATCTCCATCACTGACTCCCGCAGTGGAATTGGCCCCGTGGAGAGAAATTTACACCGTGAAGAGAGAGAGAGAGAGAGAGAGAGAGAGAGAGAGAGAGAGAGAGAGAGAGAGAGAGAGAGAGAGAGAGAGAGAGTTCCCACCTTCTTCCCTACCCAGGCAGGGAGGAGCGGTGCCCGTAAAGTGTCGAATGTATATGAAAAATCGTGTTCAGTTCCTCCTAAAGGTGTTAAAGTCTATATATCATAGACTCCACTTGGAGTTCACTTGAGCCTCATAGCTTTGGTTCTGATGTGTTAATGGTTCCCCAAATATAATATAAAGTTTTTTTTGATCCTCTCTCGACCTATGGATCATATCTTTCCTTTCATGTGGATCTCCCTTGATCTTCCCTTATTAAGATGGAGTCGCTTCTCCTCTTCTTGTATCAACCAAAATCCAACCTGGCTTCCACTGTTCCTAAACACCTCTTCCACATTTTGTCCCCGTGGTTTCTCCTCCTTCCCTGTACAACCAAATGGACTGAACCTTCTTCATCCAGTCTTGTCTCTGCCCCTTCTTCCTCTCTGTGTCTTATCGCTGGGTTTATCTCGCCACGCCCTGGGCTGAAAAGTTTTATGATCAAACCTGACACACCTCTACTCTTTTATCAAGGCTTTAGAACTCGCCCTCTCATAGTCTTTTAACCTTGAAATATATATGTTTATGGCCTTGTCGTCATCTCCTTTATAATCATTACCCCTTTGGACTGCCTTTCCATTCTGTATTCGCCTTGCAGACTCGAGGTATGTAGGTGATGGATACAGTTTGAGCCGACTTTGTATTCAAGGCTGAAGTCTGTCATGGAGGTGACTTCGAAAACACGTTGGTGCTGTATGTTGTCCTATACGAATTTTAGGTGACAACCCCTCGTTATTTTACTGCTTCATTACTGACCAATTTATCTCGATATGGATCCTTCTTTCTTCGTAGGTGAATGTACACCAATAAGGCATTAAAAGGATCTTTTCTTCGTAGGGGAATGTACAACGGTAAGGCATTAAAACACAGATCCCATCAGGTACCGTGTTTACCCTAGGATATGCTGGTTAATATAATGGCCACCCTTTACCATTACCTATTGCGATGTTATGTTTCCCTTCACCAATGGGGGTTTAAGCTTCACCTTCCCCCCAGCACACCATCTCTTTCTTTCCCTGCAGTCGTGTGAAGCTCCTTCGGGCATGCCACACCCTATTTGATTTCGCTCATCACCTTCCGTCGCTACTGTTGTCTGTGATGGTCCGGTTCACTCCCCTCTCACTAGGCCTGAAGTTCAGTTTCCTCTCAATTCCTCACTATGTCATTAATGTTTGTGTACATGATATTCAACATGGACCACCTGTTGTTACTCTCCTCACACATATTTTGCTTCGTATCCAAGCCTGGCAGTATGCGCGCCTCGATGGCTATACGACAAGATGACATGTCTTCCTCGTTCACAAAATCTGCGTCTTTTTACTCCAGCCACTCTAATCCATGGGTTTGATCTCGTCTGCTGTCACGAACTACCTCGTTGTCTTTTTACTCCAGCCACTCACGAACAGCCTCGTTTGGACCCACTGGTCTGGTTTGAATGCTGTTGTATTAATTTCTGATACGCTTGAAAAGAGAATACGTCTTGTGTCACGTTGATCATAAGCCTCTGCACTTTAGATTATATCTGTATCTCTCTCCAGTTTCCCCACATCATCTCCTTCCCATTGTCATACAAACCTTCGTAACGTCCGCACTTATCCACCAGTAGGTGGGTCCCCTGCAGTTCTACCCAGTCCAATGGTGTCGCTTTTTCCGAGGGCGTGTGTGGCGTGGCCCATGTTTTGTTTACACCACGTCGCCTTCGTCATTCCATCTCGGGCGGCCAGTGTGTCCATGAATATTTTTGTTTCTTCCTTTCCTTCCTCCTGTATCCTGTCCATGGTGCTTTCAATATGCTCTTCTCGTAGGCGAAAAGTGAGTGTATTATAAACCCGTAGCCTAAGCCAGGTACTCATTTATCGACCAGCCCTGAGGGAGGAATGAATAGCTGGGTTGAGTGTGTGGGTTTAAGATCCTTCCAGGGCTTCGAATTCGTGCGAGCCTGACCGCTGGCGGACCCGTGCCCAACTCATGGTCAGTAAACGCTGACCACTACGTCACGAAGGCCTGTTTGCGTGTCTGTGCGTGTGTCGTAGACCTGTAAGATTAAGTTTAGTAGAAGGTATCCATTTGATGTTGCACAGGGTCAGGTAAGGATGTCCGAAACGAAACGCCACATGTCTTTCTCTCCACCCCGGTTCGTCCCTCTCTTATTGACACTATGGGATGGAATGGAGGACCCTCTGGGGGGGGGGGGGGCCATCACCCCCCCCCCTTCCCTTCCCCTGGGACGATCCTGTCTCCCCCACCCCCCCCCCCCATCTTAACAGGAGCCTCTCCTACCACAGAGAAAGCGAGATCGTATCTATATAACGTAGCACGCTTCCAGCACACTGGAATTTATTCCAGTGTCTGTGTGTGTGTGTGTGTGTGTGTGTGTGTGTGTGTGTGTGTGTGTGTGTGTGTGTGACCTGTTTGTACACACACACACACACACACAGTAGGATGCCATGGTGAGTATTTCTCATTGGAACTGACTATTTTTTCTTCTCGTATGTCACATGAAAATATTCTTATCTTTTCTAAGTTACCATCTAAGAGCCTCTGATATTATTATTTTCCCCCGTCTAGTTTTGAAAGCAGACAGACCCCCCCCTCTTCCCCCCCCCCCAGTCTTAACAGCCTACACCCAATTGGTTCACAATTGTCGAGCCGTAGTTCATGACGTGTTTTGACCCAACAGCACCTCTGCTCCACACACTCTTCGTCTCGTCGCCACAGCTTAAATTCACCGTACTGACGTACAAGCGTTCGTAACCCCCTCCCCCACACTAACGCGCACGCACCCGCCACCACACGAACGGCAAGACGTTCTCTCTCTCTCTCTCTCTCTCTCTCTCTCTCTCTCTCTCTCTCTCTCTCTCTCTCTCTCTCTCTCTCTCGTCAGGGAAACACCCAACCCAACCCACACCCCAAATTAGCATAACATTTTCCCACGTCTTCATGAGTCTTTTCAAGAGGTGGAGGAGGAGGAGGAGGAGGGAGGCGAGTGTGGGGGGGGCAGGCGTGGAAGGGCGAGCGAGCAACTGGCTAGATCGCCTCTTTAGAAACCCAAGGAAGAAGAAGAAAGAAGAAAAAGACAAAATGACTCAAGTCTCATTTGCAAAGCTTGGAAGATGTCTTGCCATACTCCCTCATCATGGCCTATGACCCACGTCAGTAATGGACGTCCCATTAAAAACAGAAGTTAGAAAAAGGAAAAGACTATACGTTTACTGACCACACCACCTCCCTCCGTCCACCCAGCGCGTGGGCGACTGAGGCTAACGCCTAGGCTAGGCTACACGAGCCAAGAGAGTCTATTCGGGATTTCTGTGATCAACAAAAGCCAAGACGTGGAATAGCATGATGGATGGCGACCCACACGACCCAACACAATGACCAGAGACAACACCTCCCTTCACCACACACCCCAGCAACCCCTCAACCTCTCTCACCCAAGCTGGAGAGTTGGTGGTGGTAGTACAGAAGACAGCTTCAACGCCCCTGGGCCATGTTTTGAGTACGCGCGAGGGCGCGGTGTGATGCTGTGCACGGAAGAGCCAACCACACACTTTGCATGGGAAGGGAAAGGGGATAGTGGGTGTGGGGGGAAGAGCCAACCACACACCTGCATGGGAAGGGAAGGGGGATAGTGGGGGTGTGGGGGGGAAGAGCCAACCACACACTCTGCATGGGAAGGGAAGGGGGATAGTGGGTGTGGGTGGGTGAAGGCCACACGCAGAAATTCACACACACAATACCGCCCATCATCATCATCGCCTTTGGATGATAAATGACCTCTTCATGACCTCTTGTTACAATTTGTAAGAGAGAGAGAGAGAGAGAGAGAGAGAGAGAGAGAGAGAGAGAGAGAGAGAGAGAGAGAGAGAGAGAGAGAGTCTTCATGCGTCTGGCAGGAGCGAAAACAACGCTGAAGTGTGAATGATTTTGAGTGTTGTATCTGCTCTTAATCCACCTACCTACCCATTTAGCCACGCTACTGTGTCGTTTTGAGGCCGTAATTGATCATTCGAATTACGGTTAGTTATGGCCAAATATAATCATGTATCAGTGATTAATGTGTATGTCATGGAATTGTGTCTTCATCACCACATCTGTATTTCCACTTCTACCTTGTTAGCCATATTGTGGCTACACTTTTCAAGGACTTTGACGTACTTTTATAGAAGCCTAGTTATCAAAGCTGTCATAATTAGTTAGGTTACAGTTGAATAACATTCACCCATTTTCTCAGTTCTTCAAAATTCGCCTGTGCGTCTCTTCGCGACATCCGGGGAGGTGTACAGAAAAAGGGTTTTAGGCTACAAGAATCGGTTTTCCCTTCCGTAGGAAGCTTCACCGACCTTGTTGTTATGTATATCTTAATGGGGGTCTGTAACAACGTCGATTCGTTCCCTTTCTGCCGGGTTTTAAGTCCTCAGTAATGGATAATAAGCGCCTGGTAGTTTTACTGATGCTCCAAAGAACCTGAAATGACGGAGGGACTTTTAGTGTGGGTTTGAACGTTGGCCGTCTTGAGATGGCCCTAGATCCTGGTTTCATAGCCATAATTAGAGACGAGTTTGATATATATATATATATATATATATATATATATATATATATATATATATATATATATATATTCCTATGAGTCCACGGGTAAAGTGAAAAAATGAAACACGATAAGTTCCCAAGTGCACTTTCGTGTGATAATCACATCATCAGGGGAGACACAAGAGAGAAATAAAAGTCAGCTGATATACAACGAAGAGACGTAGCTATGTATATATAGCGAGTGCGCTTTACCTAGTGTGTATTACAGACTCCCTTGGCGTAGCGATTAGCGTTCTTGACCGTGACGCATTCACGGGGCCGCCCAGGGTCGAGCGCATAGGTTCGACCCCTGGTGTGCGGCGGTCGGCCCACAGTCAACCCAGCTGTTCATCCATCCCCGCTGACAATGGACTCATCCCCCCCACACACTTCATTACCGGTGTGTCAGAGATTCCCCTCCTCCGCATTAAAATGGATTCATGTTCGTTGCATATTTTTTGCAAAGTGGTTGCACGATCCTTCATCTAAACCCCCTGTTGTCTGTACGGGGATGGCTGGGTGAGTGTGGGGGACCTGTAGAATAATCTCTTTATGGAACTTATATTTACAAATGCCGTAGGAAATCTCTCATTTCAATGTCTCCCTCTCACATTTAGAAACACCAGTTGATATCATAACTTGCTTCACATGTAGTTGCGTCTCTTAACAATCTGCTTCATATATTGTAGCCATTGTTTATATGTTAGCTGAGGTGGCATAGGGAACCGAGGTCCTAATCAAGGTCACCTTATTATATATATATATATATATATATATATATATATATATATATATATATATATAATATATATAATCCCCTAGGGTTCGATGAACAGCTGGGTTGACTGTGGGCCTACTGCCGTAGCCAGGATTCGAACCTTTGCGCTCGACCCTGGGCGGACCTTGAATGCGTCACGGCAATACACCACGGGAGAGGTTAAATGACTTACCCTCAGAATTTAAGAGGCTTGTTCGTCAACTGCTCATTCTTAGTCAACATAGGAGCCGTGTGAGCAGTGAGTCATAGTAACAGTTTGGTGGTCAGCAGTCCATGGTGGCTACCAGGAGGAGGAGGAGGTGGTGGTCAGCTGCAGCATCAGTTGGTGGTGGTCAGAGGTAGCGGGTGGTGGTGACGGAGGAGGAGTGGCGGTGCGAAATGAATAGCTGCAGCGTTGGTCCGCGGAGGGCGCGGGTGGTGGTGGGCTCTCGCACACCCAGGCCAGGCCAGGGCCCCGCGCGAGCCAAGCCACTCTCAGTAGTTTACTAGACCTCGTCAAGAGGGGTTCACGTCTCCGCTCTCTCCTCCCTCATTGGCTCCCTCACCCTCACGCAAACACACTCCTCCCCCCCCCTCTCATTTGTTAAAAGACATCTCAGCCTCGAACTTCTTTGCCTTAAAAAGTCAAGTGATAAGTGTACAGTGTGTGTGTGAGGCGGAGAGCGTCAAGTTTATTACTTAGATTCGCACAAGTTATCTTCCTTTATCTGGGCGGATGTGATGCACTAACTGTGTGTGTGTGTGGGTATATGTGTGGGCCTGAGAACCTTATGCTTGGCCCTACTCTCGCGTCTGGCATAGGCCTCTCTGTGCTCATCTCTCTCTACCCCCCCCTGCGAACATAGTCAAGTAATGTGTGTGTGCGAATGTGTACTGTGCACTCCGTAGACCACCTAACACACAGCAACAACCCCCAGTCGTCGTCGACCACAGCTAACTGGCCAGCAAGCGATGCACTAAGTTGCTTCACTTTTGTGTTTTTAAGAAACCGCTGGCGCGAGACTGGAGAGTAGAGTTGAACTTATCAAGTGTATGTGTTCCTTGTGCACCTCGGAAACACACCCTCGATCTGATATTACTTTTCCCGGCCTGTTGTAATTGTTATTATTATTATTTACCTGTTGTGGGTTTGGGGAAAGTGCTAATTTCCCCCCCACCAGCGCGTAGCCTGGTTTTTTTAAGTAGTGTAACTGCCTCCTGCCATCCCTTCTGTAAACTGACGCTTAGAGAGTAGCACCAGAGATTCCTGCATCCCCATTAACAAGGTATGTCACCCTCCGCGCTCTCCTGTATTGTATACATGATTTTTCCACTTGATGTATCTTTTTATATTTTTTTTGTTGTTGCGACAACGTCGCTGTTGTACGTTTACGCCCAGACGTAAAAGTGGATCGATTGGCTGTGTCGCAGTGCGATGTAACACTCTCTTATCACGGCTTTGGATGGATATATATGTATATATTTAGCTTTTTTTTTTTGAAGTGTTCATCACATCCTTGTCCTGCTAGTAGAGTTGGACGTGGTGGTGGAGGGAGAGGAGAATATTATTTCTCCTGGTTTTGATGACTACTTGTTGAAGCTCCTCGCTCGCTCCCCCCCCATGACAAAGTGTCTAGCCTAGTTGTCTGTCTCGACCCATCCTACTGGTGTGTCTGTGTGTGTGTGTGTGTGTGTAGCTTTAACCTCCCCCTCCCCCTTCCCTCCATCAAGCTTGAAAATATTTCAATCCCTCACACTGTGAAATGCATCTGTTGATTCTTTCTTTCGCCCCCTAGATCAAAAGACGAGAGAAAAAGAATGAAAATCACGCCTGCATTCATTTTTTCTCTTTCTTTTTACAACCTGACGTATGCACGGCTCTTGTGATCAAACCCTGTTGGCCTCAGTGAAGGGAAAGGTGAGGTGTTAGAATGAGGAGGGTGAGGAGGAGGGAGTGTGTGTGTGTGTGTGTGAGGGGGTTTGGAGCACGCGGCGAGGGAGGTGAGGCGCGGAGGATCAGCTGACTGACGGGGAGGTGATGCGGCCGCTCCCTCCCTCCCTCACTCACCGCCGCCGCCGCCTCCTCCTCCTCCCTTACTTGTTGATGCTCTTGTACCACGCCCAGCTAGCCATCCTCCTCTCCCCCCACACACCACACCACTACCACTGAGAAACGCGTCGTTCCGTTGATACTAGGGTGAAAACGAGTGTTCAAACTGTTACCTAAAACCCACTCTAGTGGACGAATGACTGTAAGACCCGGAAATACTGCAGTGTAACGCGCTGGTCAGCAGACACCACCCTGTTTATTGTAACTTTTCATCTTAAATCTCTGAATCGCGTGGATAATCCTTATCCCATGTCGTCTACAGTAGCCCACGGGTATTGTATTTCTCTTAAATGTAGCTCATTAATCCCTTGAGGGCGATAGTCAAAGGTCACGCCGTAGTAACTAGGGGTCATATCATCGTGGTTAAAGTCTCGTTACTGTTGTCATGGCGTTTAACAACTGGAGAACCAATGCGAGATGGTTAAATGTAGTTTTCAACCACCATGGGCAAAATAATCTCACTTTTTACACACGCACACACACACACACACAGAGGCAAGGAAACAAGTGTAGCATATACAGTAAACCTACCAATGTATGCTCATATATCCATTATTACTCATCTCAACATGACAGAGTTAAATTATCATCATTTCAATCTATGTTCCTTAGGGCATTACGTATTTGCAGTCCAGAGTATTTTGATGATGAGGTTGAGAAGATATATTCTATTGGATCTAAATTAAAGTACCCTAGATCTTTCTTTGATAATTCCCTTAAGTTAGCAAAGAAATCATTTTATACAGTTGAGCCTAAACCTCCCATTGACGCCAAGAATCTTTTAGTTCTCCCTTTCAATAATAATTTCACTTTGCTTCCCATGTTGCTTAAATCCTTTAATGTAAATGTTGCCTTCAGCAACAATAATACTATAAAGAATATCTTAATCAGGAATTCACCAGAAAATTCTCCTGGGTGCATCTATAAAGTGCCATGTAGAAACTGTGATAAGTTTTATGTTGGTCAGACTGGTAAGGACCTTTCTGTTAGACTTAAGCAACAGAAATTTGGTATAAGAACGGGACAAGAATCAAATGCCTTGTTTAATCACGTTAAAAACTATGATCATTGTATTGACTTGAGTAATGCCATGTCAGTTATTAACTCTTTTAACTCCAGTACCACGATAAATATCATTGAATCTTCTATTATTAGATACACAAAGAATTATAATCTTGATATTTGTGAAGGTCTATACAAATTGAATAACTTTATTGTTGATAAAATTTGTAAACAATTCACCTTCTTGTCCACATAATAAGTTTATGATACGCTCGTTGTCTGTCTTGCACAATTGCATGTTTACCAAATGACGTCCTAACTACGTCTCTTCGTTGTACATCAACTAACTGTTATATTTCTCTGTTGTGTCTCCCCTGATGATGTGATTATTACACGAAAGTGCACTTGGGAACTTATCGTGTTTCATTTTCCCCGTGGATTCATAGGAATATATATATATATATATATATATATATATATATATATATATATATATATATATATATATATATATATATATATATGAATAGTATTAAGAATATATGGTGTGGGAGGCAAGTTGTTAGAAGCAGTGAAAAGTTTTTATCGAGGATGTAAGGCATGTGTACGTGTAGGAAGAGAGGAAAGTGATTGGTTCTCAGTGAATGTAGGTTTGCGGCAGGGGTGTGTGATGTCTCCATGGTTGTTTAATTTGTTTATGGATGGGGTTGTTAGGGAGGTAAATGCAAGAGTCCTGGAAAGAGGGGCAAGTATGAAGTCTGTTGGGGATGAGAGAGCTTGGGAAGTGAGTCAGTTGTTGTTCGCTGATGATACAGCGCTGGTGGCTGATTCATGTGAGAAACTGCAGAAGCTGGTGACTGAGTTTGGTAAAGTGTGTGGAAGAAGAAAGTTGAGAGTAAATGTGAATAAGAGCAAGGTTATTAGGTACAGTAGGGGTGAGGGTCAAGTCAATTGGGAGGTGAGTTTGAATGGAGAAAAACTGGAGGAAGTGAAGTGTTTTAGATATCTGGGAGTGGATCTGTCAGCGGATGGAACCATGGAAGCGGAAGTGGATCATAGGGTGGGGGAGGGGGCGAAAATTTTGGGAGCCTTGAAAAATGTGTGGAAGTCGAGAACATTATCTCGGAAAGCAAAAATGGGTATGTTTGAGGGAATAGTGGTTCCAACAATGTTGTATGGTTGCGAGGCGTGGGCTATGGATAGAGATGTGCGCAGGAGGATGGATGTGCTGGAAATGAGATGTTTGAGGACAATGTGTGGTGTGAGGTGGTTTGATCGAGTAAGTAACGTAAGGGTAAGAGAGAGGTGTGGAAATAAAAAGAGCGTGGTTGAGAGAGCAGAAGAGGGTGTTTTGAAATGGTTTGGGCACATGGAGAGAATGAGTGAGGAGAGATTGACCAAGAGGATATATGTGTCGGAGGTGGAGGGAACGAGGAGAAGAGGGAGACCAAATTGGAGGTGGAAAGATGGAGTGAAAAAGATTTTGTGTGATCGGGGCCTGAACATGCAGGAGGGTGAAAGGAGGGCAAGAAATAGAGTGAATTGGAGTCATGTGGTATACAGGGGTTGACGTGCTGTCAGTGGATTGAAGCAAGGCATGTGAAGCGTCTGGGGTAAACCATGGAAAGCTGTGTAGGTATGTATATTTGCGTGTGTGGACGTGTGTATGTACATGTGTATGGGGGGGGGGGGGGTTGGGGCCATTTCTTTCGTCTGTTTCCTTGCGCTACCTCGCAAACGCGGGAGACAGCGACAAAGTATAAAAAAAAAAAAAAAAAAAAAAATGAATAGTCTCGTTAATAATATGTAACCACACACACACGTATAGAACTCCCTTTCTGTAATGTTACAAAAGATCATTATACAATTGCACGTCTTGACTATTCTAATAGATTCAGTTTAATATGCTCGTTACATGGGCTTTTGGCTGCAGGCATTTTGGAGTGTAGCAAGCAAGACGGGGTTTTGACTGACCTGCGTGTGTGAGGAGGGGTGTCCATCCCCTTTACGTTGCAACTGAGGGTTGAGTCGATTTTATGGAGGCTTGTGTGACTCAAACTGAGCCGGAAATGTACTACGAAAAATGGAATCTGGCGAAATATAGCATCAAGACCACATGGGTGTTGCTAGATCTTCACTTGATAAAAAAGGATTTTGGAGTTTGTTGATATTTTTTTTCTTCAGATTAATGGATGAAATTTTGAAGTTTTTACATTTTTTTCTTCAAATTAGTGGATGAAATTTTGAAGTTTTTAAATATTTTTTCTTCAAATTAGTGGATGAAAACTTGAATTTTTTTTCTTCAATTTTTTTGTTCTTCAAATTAGTGAACTTGATAAAGAGGATTTTGAAGTTTTGTTAATATTTTTTTCTTCAAATTAGTGGATGAAATTTTGACGTTTTAAATTTTTTTTTCTTCAAATTAGTGGATGAAAACTTAAATTTTTTTCAATTTTTTTGTTCTTCAAATTAGTGAACTTGATAAAGAGGATTTTGAAGTTTTGTTAATATTTTTTTCTTCAAATTAGTGGATGAAATTTTGACGTTTTTAATTTTTTTTTCTTCAAATTAGTGGATGAAATGTTGAAGTTTTTAAAAAAAATTCAAATTATTGATGAAATTTTTATTTTTTTTATTTTTTTTGTTCTACAACTTAGTGAATGAATTTGCTGGAAATTATTATAATGATCTGGGAGATATATATATATATATATATTTTTTTTTTTCTAATTAGTGGATGAATTTGCTTGTATCATAATAATCTGGGGAAATGGTTTACAATAATGGCTAGACAGAAGTTACCTCCAATTGGAATTGTATGGATTTAGAACACTGAGGATTGGAATTGTATGTTGGATATGAACGCGCACGTTTAAAGATACCGTATATGAACGCAGGAGGGGCGACGCGACTGTTGCATATGAACGCGCACGTTTAAAGATAACGTATATGAACGCAGGAGGGGCGACGCGACTGTTGCATATGAACGCGCACGTTGAAAGATAACGTATATGAACGCAAGAGGGTTGACGTGACTGTTGGATATGAACGCGCACGTTTAAAGATAACGTATATGAACTCGCACATTGAAGGTGACGTATATGAACGCAGGAGGAGCGACGCGACTGTTAGACATGAACGCGGAGAGAGTGGCAGTACATAACACACCAGCGTTGGAAAGGGTTTTTTTTTTTTTAAGAACCGCGTTAGGGGGGGAAAAAAACCAAACCTAAACTATTGCTAGTCGTGGAGGGAAACGGTTATCTAAGCGAAACACTGCGACGTAATCTATTCTGGTGTCGTAAGTGATAGCAGAGATACGAAGAGGAGAGAGATACGAGTGGGTAGGAGACGCTATCATAACGATGAAGTGTTGATAGACGTCGCATTCAAGGAGGACAAGAGTGAAGAGCGACTTGCCTCCATAGCGGTGCTGACCATTACAGTGACCCTGAGTGAATGATTTACAGTGACCCTGAGTGAATAATTTACAGTGACCCTGAGTGAATAATTACAGTAACCCTGAGTGAATGATTACAGTGGCCCTGAGTGAATAATTTACAGTGACACTGAGTGAATAATTTACAGTGACCCTGAGTGAATAATTTACAGTGACCCTGAGTGAATAATTTACAGTGACCCTGAGTGAATGATTTACAGTGACGCTGAGTGAATAATTACAGTACCCCGAGTGAATAATTACAGTGACCCTGAGTGAATAATTTACAGTGACCCTGAGTGAATAATTACAGTAACCCTGAGTGAATAATTTACAGTGACACTGAGTGAATAATTTACAGTAACCCTGAGTGAATGATTACAGTGACCCTGAGTGAATAATTTACAGTGACCCTGAGTGAATAATTTACAGTGACCCTGAGTGAATAATTTACAGTAACCCTGAGTGAATGATTACAGTGACCCTGAGTGAATAATTTACAGTGACCCTGAGTGAATAATTTACAGTGACCCTGAGTGAATAATTTACAGTGACCCTGAGTGAATAATTACAGTGACCCTGAGTGAATAATTTACAGTGACCCTGAGTGAATAATTACAGTACCCCTGAGTGAATAATTACAGTGACCCTGAGTGAATAATCACAGTGACCCTGAGTGAATAATTTACAGTGACCCTGAGTGAATTATTACATTGACCCTGAGTGAATAATTAGTGACCCTGAGTGAATAATTTACAGTGACCCTGAGTGAATAATTTACAGTGACCCTGAGTGAATAATTTACGGTGACCCTGAGTGAATAATTACAGTGACCCTGAGTGAATAATCACAGTGACCCTGAGTGAATAATTTACAGTGACCCTGAGTGAATTATTACATTGACCCTGAGTGAATTATTACATTGACCCTGAGTGAATAATTAGTGACCCTGAGTGAATAATTTACAGTGACCCTGAGTGAATAATTAGTGACCCTGAGTGAATAATTTACGGTGACCCTGAGTGAATAATTACAGTGACCCTGAGTGAATAATTTACAGTGACCCTGAGTGAATAATTACAGTTACCCTGAGTGAATAATTACAGTGACCCTGAGTGAATAAATTATTATAATGACTGTGGGAAATTTTTTCTGATAGTCTGAGAAGCGGGGGAAGAGAAATGATGATGTTTTGATAAAAAAAAAGGAGGATTTTTCTCGATGGAGAGAGAGAGAGAGAGAGAGAGAGAGAGAGAGAGAGAGAGAGAGAGAGAGAGAGAGAGAGAGAGAGAGAGAGAGAGTTTAGATAATCATGGGAGATAGAGAGACATGGAGTCACTGGTTCTTACAGAATATAGGCGAGGGGGAATTTTCTGAACTAAAATGTCACTTGAGCACAACAATACAGTATGGGCTGTGACCCACCACCACCATCTGAACTTCACACAGAGGAACATGGCAATTGGTCCCATCACAATGTATTGCACACACACCATCTGGGGGGGAGAAAGAAAAGAAAAAGGGGGGTAGATCATTGCACATGCTCGGGTTTGATAACATGTTTGATGAAAGGTGAGAGGATGTCAAGAGAACGACATGGAATCAGACGATATATGTGAGGACTTTAAGATGAGAATATGGTGTTCCATACCAATGGTACGGATCTCCGTTGTGGAAAAAGGGGTTGTGATGTCTATAAGGCAAAAGGAGTTATGACCATCTATAGCTTTTGGCTGCCAGTAGAGACGTGGTAGAGAGGTGGTTTGATGAAGTAGGTCGCTAAAAAAAATGAAAGGGCTTTTGGATTCTAGTGTTGAGGAGATATCAGTAGAATAACAACCATACAGCATTTGAGAGTTATAAGAGAGCAAGGAATTAATGCAAGGATGGTGTAGCAAAGAACCTTTGAAGAGAAGATATTGTACACAAGGCGGAAGATAAACCCCCATACATTTTCCCTAATCTTATTACGTTTTCCATAATCTTATTAGGAGTAAAGTGTCTCTTCTTCAAGTCGGGTAATCATGGTAAAGGGATCCAGGGGGATAGGAGTTTTAGAGAATGATGTAGAGATATGCCAGGAGGCGAAGGATGCGAAGTCCAAAAGTTTCCACAGTAGGACGATGTAGCCAGCCCCAGCGCCAGGGGAGGTGGGATGTGTCTTGCCTTCAGAAGCGCTGCTGCAGAAGGAAATGTATTAGTTAGCCATCTCTTTTTTATCCATTGATTTTTATTGGACTGTTCAAAGGTATCTGACGTTGTAAGCGCGCGATTTCCATGCATACATAAGAAGGGTTTTCCATGAGTGCAACGAAGACTAACCCCCCTCCAGCGAAAGTCTATCGTAGAAAACTGAAGACTAACCCCCCTCAAGTCTATCGTAGAAACCTTAGTAGAATTATCGAACTTTTGTGATCTACAGCACCCAGTCGTGCGTCCACCTGCTGTTCTTATTGGTCTCTGCAAATGACCAGTTGGGACTCTAATCACCACCATATACTTGGGATCAAATGCAAACGTGTGCCTGTATAAATGGAGATGCACATTGTTACTCAATATCTATCGAGTGCAAGTTCAAATGCAGTCAAACACAGGTGCATTTGCAAGCCGACACAAACTGGACTGGTGTCTTTCAAGTGTCGTATGCAGCGCTAACCCACCACCACACCCCAGGTTACAACTGGTTATTCCAAGTGTGTCACACGATGCATTTATATGAGGTGTGAAAAGATGAAGGTATTGTATATACGAACCGTGTGGTATGATTCTTAAGCAGGGGTCGTCCCCCCAGGTTCGATCCTACCTGTTTGGGGGTTTGTATGTTATATGGAAGTGCGCGTTCTTATATACTATATTCGTAACATATATATATATATATATATATATAATATATATATTAATATATATATATATTATATATATATAAATATAATATATATGGAACTTATCGCGTTTCATTTTCCCAGTGGACTCATAGGAATATATACATACATATATATATATATATATATATATATATATATATATATATATATATATATATATATATATATATATATATATATGCACACACAAAATGCTGAGAAAAAAAACATGGAAAAGGAAACACAAGATCCTGAGCCCTTTCGTGTGTTGAGGGACAACGAATCTAAAATTATTTTTCTTTTGACATTTTCTATTTCTAAAAGATCTCACGTGTGTCTTGGAGTATATATATATATATATATATCATTAACTTGATGTATATAATGGTGACGTACCGTTGAAAAAGGGAGCGACTGACAAGCTTGGAATTGAGGACAGAAATAAGCGAGGGAAGAGATAAGAATGGGGTACACAAGAGCATTACGAAAACGGGAGGAAAATGTTAAAAGAAGAAAATATGAGAAGGTTAATAGTGTCAGCGGGAAAGAAAAAGGGGAAAAAGAGTGTGTGTGAAAGAAAATGTAGAGAGGACATAGTTTTCAAATGTTAGACTAGTGATGGTAACAATAATGATACGTTTTTTTTTTAAGTGTTGGACTGTAGTGATGATAACGATACGTTTTTTTTTAAAGTGTTGGACTGTAGTGATGATAATGTTTATACGTTTTTTTAAAGTGTTGGACTGTAGTGATGATAATAACAATACGTTTTTTTAAGTGTTGGACTGTAGTGATGATGATGTTTAAACGTTTTTTTTAAAGTGTTGGACTGTAGTGATGATAGTGTTTATACGTTTTTCAAAGTGTTGGAGTGTAGTGATGATAATAACATTGCGTTGTACCATATTACATAACACTTAACTCTCTATATAAAATAATCATTGAGATCGGTACAACCATGTTGTATTTTGAACCCATTTTTTAAAAAAAAAAAACTTGCGTTTAGAAAAAAAACAAAAATCACATTCACCCGCAAGTGTTTCATTTTACAGTGCAGATGCAGAGTAAATAATAAGTCTGCATTTAGATGCAAATGCAGCATTTTTTCATTTACATATGAATTCAGAACTGGCTCGAAGTTGACCAGAATATGTTTGTGGATGATGCTGGTATTGTGGGAGAAGCCAATGGCGTTATTCATGTCGTTGTATAACTTTAAAAATGGATGGAGGACTTAGCCTTCAGCAATGGATAGATATAGATGATAACATTCGTCCCAAACCAAGGTTGCAAGGGTAGGAAGATGGGGGGGGGGAGGGTTAAAAATAAAGGGAGGTACACTGATAAGCTCTCTAAGGGCTTGGGGGCACAGTGCCCCACTGAGGGGGTGCCATATGTGTTCGATATGTGCTCAAAATACATGACAGGGTGCTGGTAACTGGTGTACCTATCTTTAGAAAGACGGTGCAAGGGTCCATGGGGCGTGGACAAGAACAATTGTGTTACTAATTAAGAAAGGAAATTACGATTAATTGCCCTTAACTACCCTATAGAAGGCCATTTGGCTATTGAGTGTGGTAGGAAAGACTATAAGAAAGAAAATGTATAATTGCCCTTAACTACCCTATAGGCCATTGGCCATTTATGAGTGCGGCAGGAAAGAATATATCGTATAGACCGTTGGCCATTTATGAGGGCGGCGGGAAAGATAATACGAAAGGAAATGTTTCATTACTTTACAAAAGGATAAATTGACTAAATGAGAGTCAACACAGGCTCAGAAATAAATGGCCAGGCTCAGATAAATGGCCAGGCTCAGAAAATAAATGGCCAGGCTCAAATCAATGGCCAGGCTCAAATAAATGGCCAGTCTCAAATCAATGGCCAGGCTCAAATAAATGGCCAGGCTCAAATAAATGGCCAGGCTCAAACAAAATCCCTCTTTTATTTCTTTTTAAGACACCAATGGGCCATTCGTGGTTGAGACGAAATAGACTGATGGATACATTGCGTGTTTCTGAGTAGTCTGGGGGGGGGGGGGATCGGTGGTACAACACACACACACACACACACACACACACACAGGAGGCTGAATAAGATGTTGGGTTCTCAGTCTGGCATAAGGATGATAGAATACGATCGTAACGAAGAGGATCGGAGGATGGAAATGGCACTCAATCCTTTCTCTTAAGAGGGTTTCAGGTACCTATTGGCGTGCCGGAGGGTTCGATGCTGGGGGCTGATGCTCTTTCGCGATTCGTTTACGTGATCTATGAGTTGGGTTAGACACTGGTTTAGTAAGAGGGGCGAGGTATAGTGAGGGAGGGGTGGGTTTTTTTTACACTCGCTTACACCCCTCCTACCTTAGAGTCAGTGTGGTGTACGGTCGATTTGAAACCCCAAGCGAAGGCAAGGGTAATGAAGACGGGAGCAAAGGAAAAGAATGCCTAAAAAGGGTTGAAATTAAGGAGGGGAGGATGTGAATATATATACGTATGTGTGTGTAGGGGGAGGGTGAGGTGACGTGGCGTCGACATGGTATCCAACTCCATAAAACAGATGTGTTGAGGAGGCAATCTATCCCCTGGTGAATAAGGATCCAAACTTCACCTAAATACGAGGCACAGTTGGAGAGACTTGTTTCATCACCTCGGGATCAAGTTAGAATAGATGCATGGCAAGTTTAGTCACCCCTCCTCTTCTTCCCTCTCCTCGACCCCACTTCTAGATTTCTAACAAGGGAAGGTCCAGAGGAGGACAATATATGGATGATAACTGAAGTGGTCTTAGAAGTTAGAATTCCTCACTGTGACGCATTCATTCACAGGGCTTGCCTGCCTGCCCGCTCTCCCGCTCAGGGTCGTCGAAACGTATGGGTTCGAATCCGAGCGTGCGGTAGTCGATCCACAGTCAACCCAGCTGTTCATCCTTTTCCCCCCATACTGGTTGGTGGGTAAGGTGGGGTACCTGGCTTAGGCCATAGCTAGGCGAGTGGCGTACCTGACAGTGGATACAACGCAGTTTAGGAAGTTCGACGCGTAATTCGTGAAGGCCCAAGAGATGATGGGGGAAGGGGGGCGCCTCGGCCCCCCTCGAGTGTAGAACACCCTCCTCCTACTTTACAATTGGGTAATTCCAAGTTCTAATTACCTACACTCGACTATTCTATCCACCCCCACCACACACACACACACACACACACAGACACACACACACACACAGTCGTAAACCAAACACCAACAACACCACGATCGTTTGAATTACGTTAATGGCATTGGACAATTTCGCAGTTTAAGCACCAGGGTCAAAAGGGGGAGGGGGGTTGTTTATATGTATATTAATTACATGTAGTTATGTCTGCCCGGGGTGAGGGGGGAATGAACCCAGTCACTTCTGATATCGAAACACTTTGGAGCCCTTATCTCTCTGGGACACGGGTGAGAGTGTGAGTGTACTGACCAAGTCTTTATCTTATCTTATCTCACTGTGTTTGAGCCTTATGGTATATCCAAGGGCGACCCTCCAGTCACGTGTCAAGTCTTATCTTATCTCACTGTGTTTGAGCCTTATGGTATATCCAAGGTCGACCCTCCAGTTACGTGACGAGTCTTTATCTTATCTTATCTCACTGTGTTTGAGCCTTATGGTATATCCAAGGGCGACCCCCGGTCACGAACGTGTGGTTTCCCAGTTTATTCCAGCCATATGATTAATCAGGTCGTTATCTGTGGCGATATGATTAACCAGGTCGTTATCAGGGGGCGATATGATTAACCAGGTCGTTATCTGGGGGCGATGATTAACCAGGTCGTTATCTGTGGCGATATGATTAACCAGGTCGTTATCAGGGGGCGATATGATTAACCAGGTCGTTATCAGGGGGCGATATGATTAACCAGGTCGTTATCTGGGGGCGATGATTAATCAGGTCGTTATCTGTGGCGATATGATTAACCAGGTCGTTATCTGGGGACGATGATTAACCAGGTCGTTATCAAGGGGCGATGATTAACCAGGTCGTTATCTGTAGCGATGATTAACCAGGTCGTTATCAGGGGGCGATGATTAACCAGGTCGTTATCTGTAGCGATGATTAACCAGGTCGTTATCAGGGGGCGATGATTAACCAGGTCGTTATCTGTAGCGATGATTAACCAGGTCGTTATCTGGGGGCGATGATTAACCAGGTCGTTATCAAGGGGCGATGATTAACCAGGTCGTTATCAAGGGGCGATGATTAACCAGGTCGTTATCAAGGGGCGATGATTAACCAGGTCGTTATCAAGGGGCGATGATTAACCAGGTCGTTATCTGGGGGCGATGATTAACCAGGTCGTTATCTGGGGGCGATGATTAACCAGGTCGTTATCAAGGGGCGATGATTAACCAGGTCGTTATCTGTGGCGATGATTAACCAGGTCGTTATCAAGGGGCGATGATTAACCAGGTCGTTATCTGTGGCGATGATTAACCAGGTCGTTATCTGTGGCGATGATTAACCAGGTCGTTATCAAGGGGCGATGATTAACCAGGTCGTTATCTGTGGCGATGATTAACCAGGTCGTTATCTGGGGGCGATGATTAACCAGGTCGTTATCAAGGGGCGATGATTAACCAGGTCGTTATCTGGGGGCGATGATTAACCAGGTCGTTATCTGTGGCGATGATTAACCAGGTCGTTATCTGTGGCGATGATTAACCAGGTCGTTATCAAGGGGCGATGATTAACCAGGTCGTTATCAAGGGGCGATGATTAACCAACGCGTTCCTTTTGAAATCGAAAGCTGGTTCGACTGGTAGATAGATCTACATAGGTTTCTACCACGTCCCCCTGACGGAAGTAGAACATCTACCCGACCCTCTTCCTCCCAGGGTGGTGGAGATCGCTACGCGCGAGCCAGCACCTTGGTCGACCCAAAGACTCGGCCTTTTGCCCTCCTCCTCCTCCTCCTCCTTTCCCTCCTTCCAGTTTGAGGGAGGGTTCGACCCCCCCTCCCTCCACGAGGACTTCCCTCCAGGGATACACCGCCTCTGGAGGGAACTGAGGAAACCTCCCTCCCTCCCTCCTTCCCTCCTTCCTTCCCTCCTTGCTCTAGGATCCTGGATGTTGTCACGCGCTGAAGAGGAAGAAGGAAACATGAGGCGTTGGTGATGTTTCATAGGAGACAAATAGAGGGCCTTCTGGACTCATTGATTCTCCTCCTCCTCCTCCTCCTCCACACACACAGCTGCCAGCCTCACCTCCTCCTCCTCCTCCTCCTCCTCCACACACACACAGCTGCCAGCCTCCTCCTCCTCCACCTCCTCCTCCTCCTCCACACACAGCTGCCAGCCTCACCTCCTCCTCCTCCACACACACACACAGCTGCCAGCCTCACCTCCTCCTCCTCCTCCTCCACACACACAGCTGCCAGCCTCACCACCACCACCTCCTCCTCCTCCTCCTCCTCCTCCTCCTCCTCCACACACACAGCTGCCAACCTCACCACCACCACCTCCTCCTCCTCCTCCTCCTCCTCCTCCTCCTCCACACACACAGCTGCCAGCCCCACCTCCTCCTCCTCCTCCACACACACAGCTGCCAGCCTCACCTCCTCCTCCTCCTCCTCCTCCTCCTCCTCCACACACACAGCTGCCAGCCTCACCACCACCTCCTCCTCCTCCTCCTCCTCCTCCTCCTCCTCCTCCTTCTCCTCCTCCTCCTCCACCTCCACCTCCTCCTCCTCCTCCTCCTCCTCCTCCTCCTCCTCCACACACACACACACAGCTGCCAGCCTCACCACCTCCTCCTCCTCCTCCTCCTCCTCCTCCTCCTGCTCCTCCTCCACACACACACAGCTGCCAGCCTCACCACCACCTCCTTCTCCTCCTCCTCCTCTCCTCCTCCTCCTCCTCCTCCTCCTCCTCCTCCTCCACACACACAGCTGCCAACCTCACCACCACCACCTCCTCCTCCTCCTCCTCCTCCTCCTCCTCCTCCTCCTCCTCCTCCACACACACAGCTGCCAGCCTCACCATACGAGCCGTTGGGACATTTCGTCTCAGTTGCAGCTGCCTGCTGGCTCGAGTCGTGGGTGAATAGGGAGGGTGTGTGTGTGTGTGTGTGTGTGGGTGTGGGTGTGGGTGTGTGTTCCCTCTCCCTCACAGCCTCCTCCTCCTTCCTCCACTGTCTTCCTCGTCACGCCCAGGCCCAGCGGGTGGCTCTCCAAACGGGAGGGTCCTCCTCCTCTGGCAACGATGACGTAGCGGACCCTTATCGTAATGGGTCTTATCTTATCTTATATGTTATCGTAATGGGTCTTATCTTATATTATCGTAATGGGTCTTATCTTATCCTAATGGGTCTTCTCCTATATGTTATCGTAATGGGTCTTATCTTATTTCATCGTAATGGGTCTTATATGTTATCGTAGTGGGTCTTCTCTTATCTTATCGTAATGGGTCTTATATGTTATCGTTGTGGGTCTTATCGTAATGGGTCTTATCTTATCGTAATGGATCGTATCTTATCTTATCGTAATGGGTCTTATCGTAATGGGTCTTATCTTACCTTATCATATCTTATCGTAATGGGTCTTATCTTACCTTATCATATCTTATCGTAATGGGTCTTATCTTACCTTATCATATCTTATCGTAATGGGTCTTATCTTATCGTAATGGATCGTATCTTATCTTATCGTAATGGGTCTTATCTTATCGTAATGGGTCTTACCTTATCGTAATGGGTCTTATCTTACCTTATCATATCTTATCGTAATGGGTCTTATGTTCTTATCTTATCTTATCTTATCGTTCGGTCCAGCAGTTCACAACTTTGGAGTCTTTCTCGAAGTGGTGTGGATCGTGGCCTCGTTATAACGACTGGGTCTCTGTAGAGGAAGACCATGCGGGCTGTGTGGCCTGTGCACACACACACACACACACACACACACACACACACACACACACACACACACACACCACACACATACATACACACACACACACACACACGTAGAATGTGTTAGTCAAAAGTGAAACGCAAAGGACGTAGACTTTGGTATTGTAGTGTGTGTGTGTGTGTGTGTGTGTGTGTGTGGTAAATCTACATTTGGGACCTAAATAACACGTATGACAGAATACTCTCACGTGAAAAAACAAACAAACAAACAAAAAAAAACACCCATCACCATTTCTTTAACACGATGTATAACTTCCCTTTTTCAAAATATGACCAAGATATATATATATAGGGGAGTTGTAAAGTCGCCCGAATGTAACATACTCCACATACACACACAGCTGCTCCATTGTGTGTGATGACCCATCCTTCAGGGGTAAATAGGAAAGATAAATTTGTGATGTCTGGATAGATAGGAAAGATACATTTGTCGTGTCTGGATAGATAGGAAAGATACATTTGTCATGTTTGGATAGATAGGAAAGATAAATTTATGTCTGGATAGATAGGAAAGATAAATTTGTTATTTCTGGACCCCGATTTTGCTGTCCATGTAAGCGTGAAGAGGGGAGAGGTGGAGGAGGGGAGGGGGCCGACGAGGGTAACTAGGAGGTGTATTTGGAGGAGGAGGGGGGAGAGGGAGGGGGCCTGGGGCCTGTATTCCACCACTGAAGTCCTCTGAAATGATGTATCTGAAATGATGTAGTGGATAGAGTTATTTCCTGAAGGAAGGATGGCTCATCTGGGTTTACGTCGTAGTAAACCAATGGAAGGGCTAAGTTAAAAAGACCTTCCCCCCCGCGCGCGCGCGCTTCGGTACCCCTGGAAACCCCTGGCTCCCAAAGATGGGCTGTGTCATCTGTGTGTGTGTATCCTTCAGCCTCGACGACACGTACTGTGTCATCTGTGTGTGTGTATCCTTCAGCCTCAACGACACGTACTGTGTCATCTGTGTGTGTGTGTCCTTCAGCCTCAACGACACGTACTGTGTCATCTGTGTGTGTGTATCCTTCAGCTCATCGACACGTGCTGTGTCATCTGTGTGTGTGTATCCTTCAGCCTCAACGACACGTACTGTGAGCGTAGATTGTAAAAACTACCCTTGCGTAAACGCACCCTCATCTACTTGTGATGAAGGGCATCTAAACTACCGCATGCGTAAACGCACCCCGCATGCGTAAACGCTCCCTCATCTACTTGTGATGAAGGGCATCTAAACTACCGCATGCGTAAACGCACCCTGCATGCGTAAACGCACCCCTCACCGCCATCTACATGTGATGAAGGGCGTTCAAGTCAACTGAGGGAGGAAGAGATGTGTGTACGACATGTCTACGACACAGTGAGAATCGTATTGTCGCACGTCCCAGAGACATGCGCGACGAGACGCACGTCTCCAGAGGCGTGCGCCTCTCGTTTCTAATTTTCCAAAAGAAGGAACAGAGAAGGGGGCCAAGTGAGGATATTCCTTCTAAGGCTCAATCCTCTGCTCTTAACGCTACATTGCTAATGCGGAAAATGGCGAATATGTACGAGTTATATATATATATATATAATAATTATATATATATATATATATATATATATAATATATATATATATATATATATATATATATTCCTATGAGTCCACGGGGAAAATGAAACGCGAAAAGTTCCCAAGTACACTTTCGTGTAATAATAACATCATCATCCCCTGATGATGTGATTATTACACGAAAGTGCACTTGGGAACTTTCCGTGTTTCATTTTCCCCGTGGACTCATAGGAATATATATATATATATATATATATATATATATATATATATATATATAAAACCCACAGGGGTCAGGTCAAGGGCCAGGCCGTCGTGTTAAAAGGGGTCGCATACCGTCGTGCTCAAGGGTCGTACGTCGTCTTTGAGAATCGCACCGGCACGAAAAGAGATACGTAAACACACATACGTTGCATCTGGCTGGACTCCACTGGAAATGGAACATACGTCTTGTGTGTTGAGGTGAAGAGGGTCCATAGGTGACCCCGGTGTTCTGAAATAGCGCTGGGAGACCTGATTACAATGTATATGATTAACCTCTGATTACGAGTTCTTTTTCCCTAGTTCCAATCACCTTCAACACACACACACACACACACACACACACACACACACACACACACACACCACATATATATATATTGGAAAGGATCCCAATTTTGCGCGTGATCAAGATATTCCTATGAGTCCACGGGGAAGATGAAACACGATTAGTTCCCAAGTGCACTTTCGTGTAATAATCACATCATCAGGGGATCACAAGAGAGAAATATAACAGTCAGTTGATATACATCGAAGAGACGAAGCTAGGGACGCCATGTATATCAACTGACTTATATTTCTCTTTTTTGTCTCCCCTGATGATGTGGTTATTTCACGAGAGTGCACTTGGCAACTTATCGTGTTTCATTTTCCCCGTGGACTCATAGGAATATATATATATATATATATATATATATATATATTATATTAATATAATATATTTATTTTATTATATAATTAAATTATAATATATAATTTTATATATTTAATAAATATATATTTTTATATATATATTATATTTATATATATATATATATATATAATATATTTATAAAAAAAAAAAATATTATATATATTATATATTATATTATAATATTATATATATATATATATATAATTGCATATTCCATTTTAAAAGCGAGTGTTTACAGACACTCTCTCAGAACTCCCGGAACTAGAGCGGCAATTGCATCACCGCTGATGTGGTCATAGCGCGATATTGACAGCTGCCTGACACAGTTCGTGACATGTTGATGAAAAGGTGGGAGCCAACACAGTGTTTATTGGGTGTTGGGTTCGCAACACACACACACACACACACACACACACACACACACACACCACACACACACACACTCACTTAGTCGATCATTCGCTTGTTCACTCATTCACTCACCCGCTCACTCACTTACTCGTCCGCTCACTAACTCACTCATTCGCTCACACGACTAAGCTTACGTTACGACGCGCTCCTGAAGCTTGCGTTATGACACAGTAAGCTTACGACACGATAAACGTGGTGGGGTTACGTTACGACACAGAGGAAGCTTACGACACGTCAAGCATAGTAAGCTTACCTTACGTCACAGTAAGCTTAAGACACGACAAACGTAGTAAGCTTACGTTGCGATACACTCGGGGAGCTTAACACACGATACACATAGTAAGCTTACGTTACGACACTCCCAGTAAGTTACGACACTCCAAGTAAGCTTACTACACAATAAACTTAGTGGGCATCATTGCAAGCTTGTAATGCTTGCGACGACTGACATGACTTAAACGTTGTGCGCTTAAATACAATAGAAAAAGAGAAATTGTGATGCTGTATTTGAAGTACAAAAATTTCTGTGTTTCGTTTCGATAGAAAGTTTACATTGCAACAGATCTTGAGAATCATACCAATTTGGTTAGGTTAAGCTTATAATACAATAGACCTGGTAATGTTTAGCTTATAATACAGTAGACCTGGTAATGTTAAGCTTATAATACAATAGACGTGGTAATGTTAAGCTTATAATACAATAGACGTGGTAATGTTTAGCTTATAATACAGTAGACGTGGTAATGTTAAGCTTATAATACAATAGACCTGGTAATGTTAAGCTTATAATACAGTAGACGTGGTAATGTTAAGCTTATAATACAATAGACGTGGTAATGTTAAGCTTATAATACAGTAGACGTGGTAATGTTAAGCTTATAATACAACAGACCTGGTAATGTTAAGCTTATAATACAATAGACGTGGTAATGTTAAGCTTATAATACAATAGACCTGGTAATGTTTAGCTTATAATACAATAGACCTGGTAATGTTTAGCTTATAATACAATAGACGTGGTAATGTTAAGCTTATAATACAATAGACGTGGTAACCAATACACCAGGTAAAGTTAAGCTTACACTCCAGAAAGCTGACAATATAAACATAGAGACTTAAAACGTAAATATATATATAAAATAAGTCCTTGTGATTAATCCAGTATACTTATTCAGCTTACAAATAAGCGAATCAGCTTAAAAACACAAAAGACAGATGACAGGCAACACTAAGAACAAAGCTTTACCTCGCCTTGTTATATGAGTGTGTACGTTAAGCTGTGTTAGTGTATGACATGTTTTCCGGGAGGAGTGTGTGGGTGTGTGTACTTTGGCAGCGCGGTCAGGCCTGGCTGGGAGGGAGGCGGGTGTGCCCAGCTGGGACGCTGCCGATGCCCTCCTCCTCCTCCTCCTCTTCCTTCTTCTCTTCCTCTTCCTCCTCTTCCTCTTCTTCCTCTTCTTCCTCCTCCTCCTCCTCCTCCTCCTCCACACACTGGTGTTCCTCACCCTCTTCAAATACTCGTTCGCTTTTCTCACGTCCTATATTATATATATATATATATATATATATATATATATATATATATATATATATATATATATATATATATATTGTTTTATACTTTGTCACTGTCTCCCGCGTTTGCGAGGCAGCGCAAGGAAACAGACGAAAGAATGGCCCATCCCACCCACACACACATGTATGTACATAAAACGCCCACGCACGCGCATATACATACCTATACATTTCAACGTATACATACATATACATACACAGACATGTACATATATAGACATGTACATATTCATACTTGCTGCCTTCATCCATTTCCGTCGCCACCCCGCCACACATGAAATGGTACCCCCTTCCCCCCGCGCGAGGTAGCGCTAGGAAAAGACAACAAAGGCCACATTCGTTCTCACTCAGTCTCTATCTGTCATGTGTAATGCACAGAAACCACAGCTCCCTTTCCACATCCAGGCCCCACAAAACTTTCCATGGTTTACCCCAGACGCTTCACGTGCCCTGGTTCAATCCATTGACAGCACGTCGACCACGGTATACCACGTCGCTTCAGTTCGCTCTATTCCTTGCACGCCTTTCACCCTGACCCTCTCACATCGCACACCGCCACGACCAAAACACTATATCTGCCACTCTATCATCAAACACATTCAACAAACCTTCAAAATACTCACTCCATCTCCTTCTCACATCACCACTACTTATCACCTCCCCATTAACCCCCTTCACCGATGTTCCCATTTGTTCTCTTGTCTTTCGCACCTTATTCCAAAACATCTTTTTATTCTCCGTAAACTTTACGATACTCTCTCACCCCAACTCTCACTTGCCCTCTTTTTCACCTCTTGCACCTTTCTCTTGACCTCCCGCCTCTTTCTTTTATACATCTCCCAGTCATTTGCACTATTTCCTTGCAAAAATCGTCCAAATGCCTCTCTCTTCTCTTTCACTAACAATCTTACTTCTTCATTCCACCACTCACTACCCTTTCTAATCTGCCCCCCTCCCACGTCTCCCATGCCACAAGCATCTTTTGCGCAAGCCATCACTGCTTTCTTAAATACATCTCATTCTTCCCCCACTCCCCTTACGTCATTTGCTCTCACCTCTTTCCATTCTGCACTCAATATCTACTAGTACTTCCTCACACAATTCTTCTTTCCAAGCTCACTTACTCTCACCACTCTCTTCACCCCAACATTCTCTCTTCTTTTCTGAAAACCTCTACAAATCTTCACCTTCGCCTCCACAAAATAATGATGAGACATCCCTCCAGTTGCCCCTTTCTGCGCATTAACATCCAGAAGTCTCCCTTTCGCGCGCCTATCAATTAACGCTTAATCCAATAACGCTCTCTTGCCATCTCTCCTACTTACATAAGTATATTTATGTATATTTCTCTTTTTTAACCAAGTATTCCCAATTACCAATCCTTTTTCAGCACATAAGTGTACAAGCTCTTCACCATTTCCCTTTATAACGCTGAACACCCCATGTACACCAATTATTCCCTCAACTGCCACATTACTCACCTTTGCATTCAAATCACCCATCACTATAACCCGGTCTTGTGCATCAAAGCTGATCTTTCTTCTCATGCCCAGGTGCATAGGCACCAATAATCATCCATCTCTCTCCATCCACTTTCAGTTTTACCCATATCAATCTAGAATTTACTTTCTTACACTCTATCACATACTCCCACAACTCCTGTTTCAGAAGTACTGCTACTCCTTCCCTTGCTCTTCTCCTCTCACCCAACCCAAGACTTTACTCCCAAGACATTCCCAAATCACTCTTCCCCTTTACCCTTGAGCTTCGTTTCACTGAGCCAAAACATCCAGGTTCCTTTCCTCAAACATACTACCTATCTCTCCTTTTTTTTCTCATCTTGGTTACATCCACACACATTTAGACACCCCAATCTGAGCCTTCGAGGAGGATGAGCACTTCCCGCATGACTCCTCCATCCGTTTCCCCTTTTAGAAAGTTAAAATACCAGGCGGGGAGGGTTTTTAGCCCCCTGCTCCCATCCCCTTTAGTCGCCTTCTGTGACGCTTGGGGAATGCGTGGTAAGCATTCTTTCTCCCCTATCCCCAGGGGTATATATGTATATATATTATATATATATATATATATATGACACAAGTGTCTCGGATAATAATGTGGAAGTCTTTCGCGCCCCTCTCAGGGTTTAAAGAGTTTAAAGGGTTAAACTAAAACCTTTGGTTTAGTGGTTCTTAAAAACACACTGTCGAAATCCCTTCCTATTCTCGAGTTGAATGTGAATTCAGCAAGGTGTCAGTGAAATACCTGGTCTCACGTATATTATATATATATATAATATATATATATATATATATATATATATATATATATATATATATATATATAATATATTTAGGTACAGTTTACCAGACCTGCCCTTGGGTACAACTGTATAACATGAAGCACTGTTTCGCTCAGAATTATTTACGGGTTTCGAACCGAGAACATAAATGAAAGTTATGTTGCCTCGGTGGCGTTACTCCGGGCTGGTAGAGTTGTTCATACCTTGTTTTACTTCCTTGTGCTGAATAATGGTAGTTGTAGTAGTAGTATTAGTAGTGGTAGTAGTAGTAGTAGTGGTGGTAGTAGTAGTAGTAATAGTAGTGGTAGTAGTAATAGTAGTAGTAGTAGTAGTAGTAGTAGTGGTAGTAGTAATAGTAGTAGTAGTGGTAGTAGTAATAGTAGTGGTAGTAGTAATAGTAGTAGTAGTAGTAGTAGTAGTAGTGGTAGTAGTAATAGTAGTGGTAGTAGTAATAGTAGTAGTAGTAGTAGTAGTAGTAGTGGTAGTAGTAATAGTAGTAGTAGTGGTAGTAGTAATAGTAGTAGTAGTCGTAGTAGTGGTAATAGTGGTAGTAGTAGTAGTGGTAGTAGTAGTAGTAGTAGTAGTAATGGTTTATGATAATCGTAATAATGATGATAATTCATTCGTTATCACTTTAATATACTTATAAAGGAATGTGGGTACAGACATAAAGTACAACAATCTTCACCATTATTAGATTAAAACACACACACACACACACACACACACACACACACACACACACACAACAACAACAAGCAGGATCAAAAAAGCTGAGTTATTACAGGAAAAAGGCTAGAGGCCCTAAAATTTTTGTCCACCGTGGAAGAGAGAGGATGGGGGTGTTTACAAGAATACATGAGACTGATAGAATGGCCTAAGTTTATTTTTTTCACTCTTATCTTCACTACACCAATGTCTTCACTATGACAACATCTTCACTATGACAACATCTTCACCATGACAACATCTTCACTATGACAACATCTTCACTATGACAGTATCTTCACTACCCTATGACAACACACACCACACACACACACACACACACACACACACACACACTGTAGTCGGTAATGATAGTATGAAGGTGAAATCGCACTTCAGTAGGAGTTCCTACAATTTTATTGAACGTGTAATGTTTCTCTACAGTGCCAAACATATGTTGCTCTGGGATAGGAGATAAAGATATAAGACCAATTTATATATCTATATGTATATATATATATATATATATATATATTATATATATATATATATATATATATAATATATATATATATATTTATTTATACTTTGTCGCTGTCTCCCGCGTTTGCGAGGTAGCGCAAGGAAACAGACGAAAGAAATGGCCCAACCCACCCCCATACACATGTATATACATACGTCCACACACGCAAATATACACACCTACACAGCTTTCCATGGTTTACCACAGACGCTTCACATGCCTTGATTCAATCCACTGACAGCACGTCAACCCGGTATACCACATCGCTCCAATTCACTCTATTCCTTGCCCTCCTTTCACCCTCCTGCATGTTCAGGCCCCGATCACACAAAATCTTTTTCACTCCATCTTTCCACCTCCAATTTGGTCTCCCTCTTCTCCTCGTTTCCTCCACCTCCGACACATATATCCTCTTGGTCAATCTTTCCTCACTCATTCTCTCCATGTGCCCAAACCACTTCAAAACACCCTCTTCTGCTCTCTCAACCACGCTCTTTTTATTTCCACACATCTCTCTTACCCTTACGTTACTCACTCGATCAAACCACCTCACACCACACATTGTCCTCAAACATCTCATTTCCAGCACATCCATCCTCCTGCGCACAACTCTATCCATAGCCCACGCCTCGCAACCATACAACATTGTTGGAACCACTATTCCTTCAAACATACCCATTTTTGCTTTCCGAGATAATGTTCTCGACTTCCACACATTCTTCAAGGCCCCCAGAATTTTCGCCCCCTCCCCCACCCTATGATCCACTTCCGCTTCCATGGTTCCATCCGCTGCCAGATCCACTCCCAGATATCTAAAACACTTCACTTCCTCCAGTTTTTCTCCATTCAAACTCACCTACCAATTGACTTGACCCTCAACCCTACTGTACCTAATAACCTTGCTCTTATTCACATTTATTCTTAACTTTCTTCTTCCACACACTTTACCAAACTCAGTCACCAGCTTCTGCAGTTTCTCACATGAATCAGCCACCAGCGCTGTATCATCAGCGAACAACAACTGACTCACTTCCCAAGCTCTCTCATCCCCAACAGACTTCGTACTTGCCCCTCTTTCCAAAACTTGCATTTACCTCCTAACAACCCCATCCATAAACAAATTAAACAACCATGGAGACATCACACACACCTGCCGCAAACCTACATTCACTGAGAACCAATCACTTTCCTCTCTTCCTACACGTACACATGCCTTACATCCTCGATAAAAACTTTTCACTGCTTCTAACAACTTTCCTCCCACACCATATATTCTTAATACCTTCCACAGAGCATCTCTATCAACTCTATCATATGCCTTCTCCAGATCCATAAATGCTACATACAAATCCATTTGCTTTTCTAAGTATTTCTCACATACATTCTTCAAAGCAAACACCTGATCCACACATCCTCTACCACTCTGAAACCACACTGCTTTTTCCCCAATCTGATGCTCTGTACATGCCTTCACCCTCTCAATCAATACCCTCCCATATAATTTACCAGAATACTCAACAAACTTATACCTCTGTAATTTGACCCACTCACTCTTATCCCCTTTCCCTTTTGTACAATGGCCTATGCACGCATTCCGCCAATCCTCAGGCACCTCACCATGAGTCATACATACATTAAATAACCTTACTAACCAGTCAATAATACAGTCACCCCTTTTTAATAAATTCCACTGCAATCCCAAATCCAAACCTGCTGCCTTCCCGGGCTTTCATCTTCCGCAAAGCTTTCACTACTCTTCTCTGTTTACCAAATCATTTTCCCTAACCCTCTCACTTTGCACACCACCTCGACCAAAACCCCCTATATCTGCCACTCTATCATCAAACACATTCAACAAACCTTCAAATACTCACTCCATCTTCTCACATCACCACTACTTGTTATCACCTCCCATTTGCGCCCTTCACTGAAGTTCCCATTTGCTCCTTGTCTTACGCACTTTATTTACCTCCTTCCAGAACATCTTTTTATTCTCCCTAAAATTTAATGATACTCTCTCTCTCTCTCTATATATATATATAGGTAAATAGCGGACAACCGTATGACGTACTCACCTGCAACAACCCACGATCGAACCCGGGACCCCCCGTGTGTGGCAGACGGGAGCGCTACCGCTATGGCTATGATCGACCCTGAAATTTGGGAAAACGACCATTTGAGTACTATTAAACCATCGCATACCCTCTTTCGTCTCCCTAAGAGGACGCTATGAAATCTATCCCGAATGAAGTACGCGTAGGACTACACACACACACACACAACACACACACACACACACACACACACACACACACGCGCCGTGAGGAGGAGGAAGTGGGTGGGGGGTGGAAGAAGAAGGGCCTTAGCGTGACCTTGAGTGGAGGATACGCGGAGGGACCCCACAGCTTTAACGCGGGTTCGACACTCAGTATACCATAGGGGGGGTCGGGGTGTGGGGGTTGGAGGAGGAGGAGCTTGGTCGACGTCTGGAAACCCTCGTGTAGTAAGTGTTGCCGGAGTTAAGGATGATTTAAGAATGGAAATGATTCTCTTTTCTTTACCTTTTCGCGGGCGAAAGAAATACAATCCACATTGCAAAGTGTATCTAGATTTTAGGTATTTTATTATCCACATAGGCGATGTTGAGGAATATATATATATATATATAATATATATATAATATATATATATATATATATATAATATATAATTGCTTTGAAGAATGTATGTGAGAAATACTTAGAAAAGCAAATGGATTTGTATTAGCATTTATGGATCTGGAGAAGGCATATGATAGAGTTGATAGAGATGCTCTGTGGAAGGTATTAAGAATATATGGTGTGGGAGGCAAGTTGTTAGAAGCAGTGAAAAGTTTTTATCGAGGATGTAAGGCATGTGTACGTGTAGGAAGAGAGGAAAGTGATTGGTTCTCAGTGAATGTAGGTTTGCGGCAGGGGTGTGTGATGTCTCCATGGTTGTTTAATTTGTTTATGGATGGGGTTGTAAGGGAGGTAAATGCAAGAGTCCTGGAAAGAGGGGCAAGTATGAAGTCTGTTGGGGATGAGAGAGCTTGGAAGTGAGTCAGTTGTTGTTCGCTGATGATACAGCGCTGGTGCTGATTCATGTGAGAAACTGCAGAAGCTGGTGACTGAGTTTGGTAAAGTGTGTGGAAGAAGAAAGTTGAGAGTAAATGTGAATAAGAGCAAGGTTAATTAGGTACAGTAGGGGTGAGGGTCAAGTCAATTGGGAGGTGAGTTTGAATGGAGAAAAACTGGAGGAAGTGAAGTGTTTTAGATATCTGGGTGGATCTGTCAGCGGATGGAACCATGGAAGCGGAAGTGGATCATAGGGGTGGGGGAGGGGGCGAAAATTTTGGGAGCCTTGAAAAATGTGTGGAAGTCGAGAACACTATCTCGGAAAGCAAAAATGGGTATGTTTGAGGGAATAGTGGTTCCAACAATGTTGTATGGTTGCGAGGCGTGGGCTATGGATAGAGATGTGCGCAGGAGGATGGATGTGCTGGAAATGAGATGTTTGAGGACAATGTGTGGTGTGAGGTGGTTTGATCGAGTAAGTAACGTAAGGGTAAGAGAGATGTGTGGAAATAAAAAGAGCGTGGTTGAGAGAGCAGAAGAGGGTGTTTTGAAATGGTTTGGGCACATGGAGAGAATGAGTGAGGAGAGATTGACCAAGAGGATATATGTGTCGGAGGTGGAGGGAACGAGGAGAAGAGGGAGACCAAATTGGAGGTGGAAAGATGGAGTGAAAAAGATTTTGTGTGATCGGGGCTGAACATGCAGGAGGGTGAAAGGAGGGCAAGAAATAGAGTGAATTGGAGTCATGTGGTATACAGGGGTTGACGTGCTGTCAGTGGATTGAAGCAAGGCATGTGAAGCGTCTGGGGTAAACCATGGAAAGCTGTGTAGGTATGTATATTTGCGTGTGTGGACGTGTGTATGTACATGTGTATGGGGGGGGGGGGGGGGTTGGGCCATTTCTTTCGTCTGTTTCCTTGCGCTACCTCGCAAACGCGGGAGACAGCGAGAAAGTATAAAAAAAAAAAAAAAAAAAAAAAAATATATATATATATATATATATATATAATATATATATTATATATATATATATATAATATATATATAATATAATATTATATTGGAAAGGATCACAATTTTGCGCGTGATCAAGATATTCCTATGAGTCCACATATTTACCAAATGGCGTCCTAGCTTCGTCTCTTCGATGTATATCAAACTGACTGTTATATTTCTCTCTTGTGTCTCCCCTGATGATGATGTGATTATGACACGAAAGTGCACTTGGGAACTTTTCGTGTTTCATTTTTCCCCGTGGACCCATAGGAATTATATATATAATATATATATATATATATATATATATATATATATATATATAATATATATAATATATGAAGAAAATTAGAACGAAAAACAGAATGATGAAAACCCTGGGTCAAAAGATTGGGTTGCACTTGAGGCGTTTAACTGTGTGCTGAACCAAGTCTTCCAGCGAAGTGGCGCGCGAGCGAAGAAGGCCATAAGGAGCCATTGGCATACAAAACACATAGGAATAGCAAACATGTCGGCCCAGACTTCCTTCATCACCATAGAGTGCTATCAGCAGACACACACACACACACACACACACACACACACACACACACACACACACACAAGGCTATTAACACAATAAACCACTTCGTTTTTTTTTTTTTTTTCACTCTTATCTTCACTACACCAACATCTTCACTATGACAACATCTTCACTATGACAAAATCTTCACCATGACAACATCTTCACTATGACAACATCTTCACTATGACAACATCTTCACTATGACAGTATCTTCACTACCCTATGACAACACACACACACACACACCACACACACACACACAACACACACACACACATGTAGTCGGTAATGATAGTATGAAGGTGAAATCGCATTTTCGTAGGAGTTCTACAATTTTTAATTAAAAGTGTAAGTTTCTTACAGTCCCAAACTATTTTGCTCTGGGATAGGAGATAAAGATAAGACCAATTTATATATCTATATGTATTATATATTATTTTTTTTTTTTATTATACTTTGTCGCTGTCTCCCGCGTTTCGAGGTATATAATATTTTATTTTTATATATATTATATATATATATTATTTTTATATATATATATATATATATATATTTATTTATTTATATTTATTATACTTTGTCGCTGTCTCCGCGTTTGCGAGGTAGCGCAAGAAACAGACGAAAGAAATGGCCCAACCCACCCCCATACACATGTATTTTCTACGTCCACACACGCAAAAATACACACCTACACAGCTTTCCATGGTTTTACCCCCGACGCTTCACATGCCCTTTATTAATCCATGACAGCACGTCAACCCCCGGTATACCACATCGCTCCAATTCATCTATTCTTGCCTCCTTTTCACCCTCCTGCATGTTCAGGCCCCGATCAACAAAATCTTTTTCACTCCATCTTTCCACCTCCCAAATTTGGTCTCCTCTTCTCGTTCCTCCCCCTCCGACACATATATCCCCTTTTGGGCAATCTTTCCTCACTCTTCTCTCCTGTGCCCCAAAAACCCCTTCAAAAAAACGCTCTTCTGCTCTCTCAACCCCGCTCTTTTTATTTCACAATCTCTCTCACCTTCGTTACTCACTCGATCAAACCACCTCACACCAACATTGTCCTCAAAATCTCATTTCCAGCACATCCCTCCTCCTGCGCACAATCTATCCATAGTCCACGCCTCGCAACCCAAAAACATTGTTGGGAACCACTATTCCTTCAAACATACCCCTTTTTGCTTTCCGAGATAATGTTCTCGACTTCCACCATTCTTCAAGGCCCAGAATTTTTTGCCCCTCCCCACCCTATGATCCACTTCCCCTTCCATGGTT
Organism: Panulirus ornatus; assembly: GCF_036320965.1. Classification (NCBI taxonomy): domain Eukaryota; kingdom Metazoa; phylum Arthropoda; class Malacostraca; order Decapoda; family Palinuridae; genus Panulirus; species Panulirus ornatus. The sequence goes on along the minus strand of NC_092240.1, from coordinate 50,332,164 downwards.
CCATCCGCTGCCAGATCCAAATCCAGATATCTAAAACACTTCATTCCTCCCGTTTTTTTTCCATTCAAACTCACTCCCCAATTGACTTGACCCTCAACCCTACTGTACCTAATTTCCTTGCTCTTATTCACATTTTTCTCTTAACTTTCTTCTTCACACACTTTACCAAACTCAGTCACCAGCTTCTGCAGTTTCTCAAAATGAATCAGCCACGCGTGTATCATCAGCGAACCAACAACTGACTCACTTCCCAAGCTCTTCATCCCAACAGACTTTGTACTTGCCCCTCTTTCCAAAACTTGCATTTACCTCCCTAACAACCCCATCCATAAACAAATTAAACAACCATGGAGACATCACACACCCCTGCCGCAAACCTACATTCACTGAGAACCAATCACTTTCCTCTCTTCTACACGTACACATGCCTTACATCCTCGATAAAAAACTTTTCACTGCTTCTAACAACTTTCCTCCACACCATATATTCTTAATACCTTCCACAGAGCATCTCTATCCAACTCTATCATATGCCTTCTCCAGATCCAATAAATGCTACATACAAATCCATTTGCTTTTCTAAGTATTCTCACATACATTCTTCAAAGCAAACACCTGATCCACACATCCTCTACCACTTCTGAAACCACACTGCTCTTCCCCAATCTGATGCTCTGTACATGCCTTCACCCTCTCAAATCAATACCCTCCCATATAATTTACCAGGAATACTCAACAAAACTTATACCTCTGTAATTTGAGCACTCACTCTTATCCCCTTTGCCTTTGTACAATGGCACTATGCACGCATTCCGCCAGTCCTCAGGCACTCACATGAGTCATACATACATTAAATAACCTTACCAACCAGTCAATAATACAGTCACCCCCTTTTTTAATAAATTCCACTGCAATACCATCCAACCTGCTGCCTTGCCGGCTTTCATCTTCCGCAAAGCTTTCACTACCTCTTCTCTGTTTACCAAATCATTTTCCTAACCCTCTCACTTTGCACACCACCTCGACCAAAACACCTATATCTGCCACTCTATCATCAAACACATTCAACAAACCTTCAAATACTCACTCCATCTTCTCACATACACCACTACTTGTTATCACCTCCCATTTGCGCCCTTCACTGAAGTTCCCATTTGCTCCCTTGTCTTACGCACTTTATTTACCTCTTCCAGAAACATTTTTATTCTCCCCTAAAATTTAATGATACTCCTCTCTCTCTCTCTCTCTCTCTCTTATATATATATATAATATATATATAGGTAAATAGCGGACAACCGTATGACGTACTCACCTGCAACAACCCAGGATCGAACCCGGGACCCCCCGTGTGTGGCAGGCGGGAGCGCTACCGCTATGGCTATGATCGACCCTGAAATTGGGGAAAACGACCATTTGAGTACTATTAAACCATCGCATACCCTCTTTCGTCTCCCTAAAAGGACGCTATGAAATCTATCCCGAATGAAGTTCGCGTAGGACTACACACACACACACACACACACACACACACACACACACACGCCGTGAGGAGGACGATGTGTGGGGGTGGAAGAAGAAGGGCCTTAGCGTGACCTTGAGTGGAGGATACGCGGCGGACCCCACAGCTTTAACGCGGGTTCGACACTCAGTATACCATAGGGGGGGTCGGGGTGTGGGGGTTTGGAGGAGGAGGAGCTTGGCGACGTCTGGCAACCTCGTGTAGTAAGTGTTGCCGGAGTTAAGGATGATTTAAGAATGGAAATGATTCTCTTTTCTTTACCTTTTCGCGGGCGAAAGAAATACAATCCACATTGCAAAGTGTATCTAGATTTTAGGTATTTTATTATCCACATAGGCGAGGTATGAGGAATATATATATATATATATATATATATATATATATATATATATATATATATATATATATATATATATATATATATATATATGTATATTATATATATTGGAAAGGATCACAATTTTGCGCGTGATCAAGATATTCCTATGAGTCCACATAATTTACAAATGGCGTCCTAGCTTCGTCTCTTCGATGTATATCAACTGACTGTTATATTTCTCTCTTGTGTCTCCTCTGATGATGATGTGATTATGACACGAAAGTGCACTTGGGAACTTTTCGTGTTTCATTTTCCCCGTGGACCCATAGGAATAATGGGGAGGTGATAACAAGTAGTGGTGATGTGAGAAGGAGATGGAATGAGTATTTTGAAGGTTTGTTGAATGTGTCTGATGACAGAGTGGCGATATAGGGTGTTTGGGTCGAGGTGGTGTGCAAAGTGAGGAGGGTTAGGGAAATGATTTGGTAAACAGAGAGAGGTAGTAAAAGCTTTGCGGAAGATGAAAGCCGGCAAGGCAGCAGGTTTGGATGGTATTGCAGTGGAATTTATTAAAAAAGGGGGTGACTGTATTGTTGACTGGTTGGTAAGGTTATTTAATGTATGTATGACTCATGGTGAGGTGCCTGAGGATTGGCGGAATGCGTGCATAGTGCCATTGTACAAAGGCAAAGGGGATAAGAGTGAGTGCTCAAATTACAGAGGTATAAGTTTGTTGAGTATTCCTGGTAAATTATATGGGAGGGTATTGATTGAGAGGGTGAAGGCATGTACAGAGCATCAGATTGGGGAAGAGCAGTGTGTGTTTCGAAGTGGTAGAGGATGTGTGGATCAGGTGTTTTGCTTTGAAGAATGTATGTGAGAAATACTTAGAAAAGCAAATGGATTTGTATGTAGCATTTATGGATCTGGAGAAGGCATATGATAGAGTTGATAGAGATGCTCTGTGGAAGGTATTAAGAATATGGTGTGGGAGGCAAGTTGTTAGAAGCAGTGAAAAGTTTTTTATCGAGGATGTAAGGCATGTGTACGTGTAGGAAAAGAGGAAAGTGATTGGTTCTCAGTGAATGTAGGTTTGCGGCAGGGGTGTGTGATGTCTCCATGGTTGTTTAATTTGTTTATGGATGGGGTTGTTAGGGAGGTAAATGCAAGAGTCTTGGAAAGAGGGGCAAGTATGAAGTCTGTTGGGGATGAGAGAGCTTGGGAAGTGAGTCAGTTGTTGTTCGCTGATGATACAGCGCTGGTGGCGGATTCATGTGAGAAACTGCAGAGCTGGTGACTGAGTTTGGTAAAGTGTGTGGAAGAAGAAAGTTAAGAGTAAATGTGAATAAGAGCAAGGTTATTAGGTACAGTAGGGTTGAGGGTCAAGTCAATTGGGAGGTGAGTTGAATGGAGCAAAAACTGGAGGAAGTGAAGTGTTTTAGATATCTGGGAGTGGATCTGTCAGCGGATGGAACCATGGAAGCGGAAGTGGTCATAGGGTGGGGGAGGGGGCGAAAATTTTGGGAGCCTTGAAAAATGTGTGGAAGTCGAGAACAATTATCCCGGAAAGCAAAATGGGTATGTTTGAAGGAATAGTGGTTCCAACAATGTTGTATGGTTGCGAGGCGTGGGCTATGGATAGAGTTGTTCGCAGGAGGATGGATGTGCTGGAAGTGAGATGTTTGAGGACAATGTGTGGTGTGAGGTGGTTTGATCGAGTAAGTAACGTAAGGGTAAGAGAGATGTGTGGAAATAAAAAGAGCGTGGTTGAGAGAGCAGAAGAGGGTGTTGTTGAAATGGTTTGGGCACATGGAGAGAATGAGTGAGGAAAGATTGACCAAGAGGATATATGTGTCGGAGGTGGAGGAACGAGGAGAAGAGGGAGACCGAATTGGAGGTAGAAAGATGGAGTGAAAAGGATTTTGTGTGATCGGGGCTCGAACATGCAGGAGGGTGAAAGGAGGGCAAGGAATAGAGTGAATTGGAGCGATGTGGTATACAGGGGTTGACGTGCTGTCAGTGGATTGAATCAGGCATGTGAAGCGTCCGGGGTAAACCATGGAAAGCTGTGTAGGTATGTATATTTGCGTGTGTGGACGTGTGTATGTACATGTGTATGGGGGGGGGGGGGTTGGGCCATTTCTTTCGTCTGTTTCCTTGCGCTACCTCGCAAACGCGGGAGACAGCGACGAGGTATAAAAAAAAAAAAAAAAAAAAATATATATATATATATATATTATATATATATATATATATATATATATATATATATATTATATATATATATATATATATGAAGAAAATTAGAACGAAAAACAGAATGATGAAAACCCTGGGTCAAAAAGATTGGGTTGCACTTGAGGCGTTTAACTGTGTGCTGAACCAAGTCTTCCAGCGAAGTGGCGCGCGAGCGAAGAAGAAGGCCATAAGGAGCCATTGGCATACAAACACATAGGAATAGCAAACATGTCGGCCCAGACTTCCTTCATCACCATAGAGTGCTATCAGCAGACACACACACACACACACACACACACACACACACATACACACAAGGCTATTAACACAATAAACCACTTCGCCTGACACCTCTCTCTCTCTCTCTCTCTCTATCTCTCTCTCTCCTCTTCTCTCTCTCTCTCTCTCTATCTCTCTCTCTCTGTCTGTCTCGTTCTGTCACTCTCTCTCTCTCTCTCTCTCTCTCTCTCTCTCTCTCTCTCTCTCTATGTATCTATCTATCTATCTCTCTCTCTCTCTCTTTGAAGAATGTAACGGGAACCCATAGGTGGAATACGAGGGCTCTCTCTCTCTCTCTCTCTCTCTCTCTCTCTCTCTCTCTCTCTCTCTCTCAACTGCTGGGGTTGGGGGTTGGGGGTGCCCTTTCGAAGTGTGTGTATGTGTGGGGGGGGGGGGGGCTGCCTCTTACTTAACTTGGGGGGTCTTTTGTAAGTTTGTAAGTACTCTTTTCCACGAGGGAATAAACTTAGAAGAATTAGAAGACGAAGAAGAAGTAAGACGAAGAAGTAAGAAGAAGAAGAAGTAGTAAGGGGAATAAAGAAAAGGTCTTTGGGGAATTTTAATATTCATATGGAACTTTGATATACATTTTCTTTTTTTTTGGACGTGTTGTGTGTGTGTGTGTTGTGTGTGTGTGTGTGTGTGTGTGTGTGTGTGTGTTTTGGGCCGTTAAGGATACGTATATATTTTTATATATATATATATATTTTTTTTTCTTTTGTTTATTTTGTTTTAGTCACTCGTCTGTTGGGTTTTGGATGAGCAGACCCCCTTGTGGGGGGGTGAAGAAGGGTTTCAAGCTAACGTGTTAGTAAAAGAGAGAGAGAGAGAGAGAGAGAGAAGAGAGAGAGGAGAGAGAGAGAGAGAGAGAGAGGAGAGGAAAGGGTGTGTGTGTGTGTGTGTGTGTGTGTGTGGTTGCCTGTCCCACACATAAGGTTTGGCGATATTGCCTTTCTCCTTTTTCTGGATGGCGCGCGTACGTACGCTGCACTGCGGGCAGTAGCTGGGTACGTGTGTGTCCTCCTGATGCGTGAAGGGTCTGGAAGATGTGGTGTTCATTTTCCCCTCTTGGGGGGGCACTCACAAAAGGGGGGGCTGGCTGGGGCCAGGGACTATGTGGGTACTACATGGGGGAGAGATGAGGTGGGGGCTATATTGTAGGCATGGGGACGATGGGGTGTATACCGTCGTGTAGGTCTATACCGTGTGGTCAAGGGTCGTATACCGTCGTGGTCAAGGGTCGTATCCATGTGGCAAGGGGTCGTATACGTCGTGGTCAAGGGTCGTAATACCGTCGTGGTCAAGGGTCGTATACCGCGTGGTCAAGGGTCGATACATCGTCAAGGGTCGTATACCGTCGTGTTAAACGTGGTCAAGGGTCGTATACCGTCGTGTGGTCAAGGGTCAGGTATACCGTCGTGACGGTCAAGGGGTCGTATACCGTCGTGGTCAAGGGTCGTATACCGTCGTGGTCAAGGGTCGTATACCGTCGTGGTCAAGGGTCGTATACCGTCGTGGTCAAGGGTCGTATACCGTCGTGGTCAAGGGTCGTATACCGTCGTGGTCAAGGGTCGTATACCGTCGTGGTCAAGGGTCGTATACCGTCGTGTCAAGGGTCGTATACCGTCGTGGTTCAAGGGTCGTATACCGTAGGGTCAATATTGAATAGAATGTAGGGTCAATTTGAACTATAATATTAGGGTCAATATTGACTAGAATTTTTAGGTCATATTGATAGAATTTTAGGGTCATATGAACTAAATTAGGTCAATATTGAACTAAATTGTTGGGTCAATATTGAACTAGATATAGGGTCAATATGAAAGAATATTAGGGTCATATGAATAATGTTAGGTCATATGAACTAAATTGTTAGGGTCATGAACTAGAATTAGGGTCATATTGAACTAGAATATTGGGTCAATTTGACTAGAATATTGGTCATATTGAACAGAATGTTGGTCAATTGAACTAGATTTAGGTCATATAACTAGAATGTTAGGGTCATATTGACTGAATGTAGGGTCAATATTGAACTAGAATTGTTAGGGTCAATATTGAACTAAAATTGCTTGTTCCCTTTTTGATAAGTTGTTTGGCGGCACTACCCGAGTGATAATCACTTATACTTTAAATAAATCATTTACTTAACGCAAGATCATGCAAAATTGTCCATAATATTTTTTAGAAAGTTATTGTAACAATGGAATTTAAATACCGCCATTCGATATCTCTTACACCCCCCTCCCTCCTTTTTATTTTTCCATTTTAAATGACAGTTTATCTAAGTCTTAAATAAACATATAAACGAAGTAAAAAAAAAAATTGGTCACAAATATATATATATATATTTTTTACAATAGTCAAAATATTATTGAGAATATTAATGAAAATATTATTTTGAGATGAAACGCTTTGATCCGACGGGAAACGAGACATTATGAATAGATTCGATACAGTATTGAAATGACCGGAGAGATAAAAAAAAAACCCTTAGTGTTTTTGAAATTACAACGGATGATCCGATGCATTAATTTGAACTCCGATTCCCACTCGCGCCGTATCGGGATACTATGATATCTCCCCTTCCCTTCTATATTAAGGGCTATAGATTAACGCCACGTCAGCATATAAATTCTCGGTATTATTAGTTTGAATTCCAGCTGACGCTGGTGTAGCATCGAGACAGTATTGTTTCGGTGCGTGGCGTTCGAGACGAGGCTAAAGAACCTCACACGTTGCCAGATACCTCAGTCTTTGAAATACTTAAGAATAAAAAAATATATATATTTATTACTTTATCTATTGGAAATATATTACATCTACTTCATGATGAATTAGAAAAAATATATATTACTCTCTTTCCCTTGCTGGAAGTGTTATATACCTGTTTTGACGATGAGTTCGAACAGCTTTGGAGTGTTTCGTTTGAAGGAACGAAGTGAACGAAGCAGTGAACCACCGAATCACACGTACATATAATAGCCTTGCTTTGAGCCCTCCCTTCCTCAGTGTGATGGAGGCGGTGAGTGGACCCACATCACACTCTCTCCTCTTCATGTTTTTTTCCTCTCCCTTTAGTGTAGTGGTTACGTAATTATGTTATAGTGAGTTATTATAACGTAACGAGAGACTTGTTAAGAGGAAAGGATGAGTTGTGGTTCAGAGGAGTCGTCTCTCGAAGCAGAAACTCGTGTTCGACCATGTTCAAAACCACTTGTTTTCATGTTGCTGCTACTACAGTGTGATGCATAAGTTGTCTTGCTCTCACACTTCGAGCTGTGAGGAGTCAAAGGTGAGGCAAATAGTTTCTTTTGGTTTTATGTCTTTTGTTTAATGAGTTTGTATATAATGGGGTATACATACCCCCGTAGTACAGTGGGGACTAGAAATTATTTTCTCATGGCGTGCCCCATGGCTTTTTATTGGTCCCCCCCCCATTTTCCTTTTATTTGCATCGAAATGTACTTTTCTTCTTATCAAATTAGCTTTTTTTTATTGTTTTGTTCTTAATTCGAGCTTTTTTAATTGTTTTGTTATTAATTCGAGCTTATTTTTAATTATTTTGTTATTAATTCGAGCTTTTTTAATTGTTTTATTATTAATTCGAGCTTTTTTTTAATTATTTTATTATTAATTCGAGCTTTTTTAATTGTTTTATTGTTAATTCGAGCTTTTTTTTTTAAATTTTTTTTATTTAAATTTGAGTTTTTTTAATTTTTTTATTATTAATTCGAGCTTTTTTAAATTTTTTTATTTTTAATTGACTTTTTTTAATTTTTTATTGTTAATCGAGCTTTTTTAATTGTTTTTTTTTAATTTTGAGCTTTTTTTAATTTTTTTATTATTAAATTTGAGCTTTTTTAATTGTTTAAAATTTTTAATTCGGCTTTTTTTTAATTGTTTTTATTATTAAATTTGAGCTTTTTTTAATTGTTTTATTATTAAATTTGACTTTTTTTTAATTTTTTTTTTTAATTCGAGCTTTTTTTAATTGTTTTATTGTTAATTCGAGCTATTTTTAATTGTTTTATTATTAATTCGAGCTTTTTTTAATTGTTTTATTATTAATTCGAGCTATTTTTAATTGTTTTATTATTAATTCGAGCTTTTTTTAATTGTTTTTATTATTAATTCGAGCTTTTTTTTAATTGTTTTGTTATTAATTCGAGCTATTTTTAATTGTTTTATTATTAATTCGAGCTTTTTTTAATTGTTTTATTATTAATTCGAGCTATTTTTAATTGTTTTATTATTAATTCGAGCTTTTTTTAATTGTTTTGTTATTAATTCGAGCTTTTTTAATTGTTTTGTTATTAATTCGAGCTTTTTTTTAATTGTTTTATTATTAATTCGAGCTTTTTTTAATTTTTTATTATTAATTCGAGCTTTTTTTTTTTAAAATTTTTTCTTTCATACTATTCGCCATTTCCCGCGTCAGCGAGGTAGCGTTAAGAACAGAGGACTGTGTTATTATTAATGCTTGTCGAAATAATGCTAACGAGTGAATACAAATTCGTTGTGCCCACACACACACCCCTCGCTCGATGTTAACTTGCAACGGTGGTCCTTCGTTTGACGAGGGGTGTGAGGTGATTTGGTCGTTAGTGACGAAGTGGTGGGATGACACAGCTCTGACGAGGGAGTTTTGTTTTTTTGTTTTCTTTTTTTTTTTTCCCCTCTCTCTTTTTTTTTTTTTAGTAATAGGGAAAGTGGTGTGTTACGCCCCTCTTGTTAATGAGTCGTCTGTATCCCTCCACCTCCCCTCCACCTACCCTCCACCTCCCTCCACCTACCCTCCACCTACCCTCCACCTCCCTTCTTCATCTCCTCCCCTCCCCCCCCACACCGCCCCCCACCCTCACACTCAACCCCCACCCCCCTTAACAAGGTCATTTGAGATGAGCCTGGTAATAAAAGCCACCTAGTTCAACCCTCTGTGTGTGTGTGTGTGTGTGTGTGTGTGTGTGTTGTGTGTGTGTGTGAGTGAGTAGTGTGTGTGTGTGTGTGTGTTTGTGTGTGAGTGATGGTGTGTGAGTTGTGTGTTGTGTGTGTGTGTGTGTGTGAGTGAGTGTGTGTGTGTGTGTGTGTTGTGTGTGGAGTGAGTGTGTGAGTAGTGTGTGTGGTGTGTGTGTGTGTGTGAGTGGTTTGTGTGTGTGTGTGTGTGTGTGTGAGTATAGTGTGTGTGTGTGTGTGTGTGTGAGTGAGGTGTGTGTGTGTGTGTGTGTGAGTGAGGTGTGTGTGGTGTGTGAGTGTTTGTGTGAGTGAGGTGTGTGTGTGTGTGTGTGTGTGGTGTGTCTGGTGTGTGTCGTGTGTGTGTGTGTGGTGTGTGTTTTGTGTTATGTGTGTGTGGTTGTGGGGTGTGTGGTGTGTGTGTGTGTGTGTGTGAGTGAGGTATGTGTGTGTGAGTGTGTGTGTGTGTGGTGTGTGTGTGTGTGAGTAAGGTGTGTGTGTGTGAGTGAGGTGTTTTGTGTGGTGTGTGTGTGTGTGTGTGGAGTGAGGTGTGTGTGTGTGTGTGTGTGTGTGTGTCATGAACCCCGCCCATGATATGTCAGAGGTCATGACCCTCGAGTTAGGGCATTATTAGTATGGACGGGACACACACACACACACAACAAAACGCACACACACACACACACACACACACACACACCTCACTCACACACATACACCTCACTCACACACATACACCTCACTCACACACACACACACACACACACACACACACACGCACACACACACACACACACACCCGGGGGGGGGGGGCGAATGACCCCATCCCCCCACTGCCTATGTTGTCATGGGATAAATAAATAGATAAATAGATAAATGGTCATAATTCACCGTAAAACGGCCCGAGCTCTCTCTCTCTCTCTCTCTCTCTCTCTCTCTCTCTCTCTCCTCTCTCTCTCTCTCTCTCTCTGGACGCGTCCGGTCGGTAAATAAACACTTGATACAGAGAGCGACGGCAACACACCACGGGGGGTCCCCTTACGGTGTGTTGCAGGGGACGACGGAGGGGCCTGAGTGTGGCTACTGTGTTGCAGGGGACGACGGAGGTCCCTGGGTGTGGCTACTGTGTTGCAGGGGACGACGAAGGCCCCTGGGTGTGGCTAGTGTGTTGCATGGGACGACGGAGGGGGCCTGAGTGTGGGTACTGTGTTGCAGGGGACGACGAAGGCCCCTGGTGTGGCTAGTGTGTTGCAGGGGACGACGGAGGTCTCTGGGGGTGGCTCGTGTGTTGCAGGGGACGACGGAGGCTCCGGGTGTGGCTAGTGTGTTGCAGGGGACGACGGAGGTCTCTGGGTGTGGCTACTGTGTTGCAGGGGACGACTGAGGCCCTCCGGGTGTGGCTAGTGTGTTGCAAGGGACGACGGAGGTCTCCGGGTGTGGCTAGTGTGTTGCAGGGGACGACGGAGGTCCCCGGGTGTGGCTAGTGTGTTGCAGGGGACGACGGAGGTCCCCGGGTATGGCTAGCGTGTTGCAGGGGACGACGGAGGGGCCCTCCGGGTATGGCTGGTGTGTTGCAGGGGACGACGGAGGTCCCCGGGTGTGGCTAGTGTGTTGCAAGGGACGACGAAGGCCCCCGGATGTGGCTAGGGTGTTGCAGGGGACGACTGAGGCCCCGGGTGTGGATAGTGTGTTGCAGGGGATGACGGAGGCCCGGGTGTGGCTAGTGTGTTGCAGGGGACGACGGAGGGCCCTCCGGGTATGGCTAGTGTGTTGCAGGGGACGACGGAAGGGCCTGAATGTGGCTACTGTGTTGCAGGGGACGACGGAGGCCCCGAGTGTGGCTAGTGTGTTGCAGGGGACGACGGAGGTCCCCCGGGTGTGGCTAGTGTGTTGCAGGGGACGACAGAGGTCCCCGGGTATGGCTAGTGTGTTGCAGGGGACGACGGAGGGGCCCTCCGGGTGTGGCTACTGTGTTGCAGGGGACGACGGAGGTCCCCGGGTGCGGCTCGTGTGTTGCAGGGGACGACGGAGGTCCCTGGGTGTGGCTCGTGTGTTGCAAGGGACGACGGAGGTCCCGGGTGTGGCTAGTGTGTTGCAGGGGACGACGGAGGGCCCTCCGGGTATGGCTACTGTGTTGCATGGGACGACTGAGGCCTCCGGGTGTGGCTAGTGTGTTGCAGGGGACGACGGAGGGCCCTGGGTGTGGCTAGTGTGTTGCAGGGGACGACTGAGGCCTCCGGGTGTGGCTAGTGTGTTGCAGGGGACGACGGATGTCCTCCGGGTGTGGCTAGTGTGTTGCAGGGGACGACGGAGGCCCTCCGGGTGTGGCTAGTGTGTTGCAGGGGACGACGGAGGTCCCGGGTGTGGCCAGTGTGTTGCAGGGGACGACGGAGGCTCCGGGTGTGGCTAGTGTGTTGCAGGGGACGACTGAGGTCCTGGGTGTGGCTAGTGTGTTGCAGGGGACGACGGAGGCCCCGGGTGTGGCCAGTGTGTTGCAGGGGACGACGGAGGTCCCCGGGTGTCGCTACTGTGTTGCAGGGGACGACGGAGGCCCTCTGGGTGTGGCTAGTGTGTTGCAGGGGACGACTGAGGCCCTCCGGGTGTGGCTCGTGTGTTGCAGGGGACGACTGAGGTCCTGGGTGTGGCTAGTGTGTTGCAGGGGACGACGGAGGCTCCGGGTGTGGCCAGTGTGTTGCAGGGGACGACGGAGGCTCCGGGTGTGGCCAGTGTGTTGCAGGGGACGACGGAGGCCCCGGGTGTGGCTCGTGTGTTGCAGGGGACGACGGAGGTCCCCGGGTGTGGCCAGTGTGTTGCATGGGACGACGGAGGCCCCGGGTGTGGCCAGTGTGTTGCAGGGGACGACGGAGGCCAGCGCACTGCTGACACGTACTTTGTCACATCTCCATCACACTAGTGTGTATGTAGATGGAGAACTGCCTTCCCTAGGGGCTTCTCCATCACACTAGTGTATATATAGATGGAGAACTACCTTCCTGGATGCTTCTCCATCACACCATTGTATATATAGATGGAAAACTACCTTCATGGACGCTTCTCCGTCACACTACTGTGTATATAGATGGAGAACTTCCTTCCTTTGGGCTTCTCCATCACACCATTGTATATATAGATGGAGAACTACCTTAGGGCTCTCCTCACACTAGTGTATATAGATGGAGAACTCCTTCCTGGGCTTCTCCATCACACCATGTATATATAGATGGAGAACTACCCTAACTCTCCATCACACTAGTGTATATAGATGAGAACAACCTTCCTTAGCTTCTCATCACACTAGTGTATATATAGATGGAGAACAACCTCCTAGGGGCTTTTCCATCATACTAGTGTATATATAGATGGAGAACAACCTTCCTGACGCTTCTCCATCACACTAGTGTATATATATAGGAGAACTGCCTTCCTTGGGGCTTCTCCATCACACCATTGTATATATAGATGGAGAACTACCTTTCTGGACACTTCTCCATCACACTAGTGTATATATAGATGGAGAACTGCCTTCCTAGGAGCCTCTCCATCACACTAGTGTATATATAGATGGAGAACTGCCTACCTAGGGGCTTCTCCATCACACTGGTGTATATATAGATGGAGAACAACCTTCCTAGGAGCCTCTCCATCACACTAGTGTATATATAGAAGGAGAACAACCTTCCTAGGAGCCTCTCCATCACACTAGTGTATATATAGATGGAGAACTGCCTTCCTAGGGGCTTTTCCATCACACTAGTGTATATATAGATGGAGAACTGCCTTTCTGGACACTTCTCCATCACACTAGTGTATATATAGATGGAGAACTACCTTCCTAGGAGCCTCTCCATCACACTAGTGTATATATAGATGGAGAACTGCCTACCTAGGGGCTTCTCCATCACACTGGTGTATATATAGATGGAGAACAACCTTCCTAGGAGCCTCTCCATCACACTAGTGTATATATAGAAGGAGAACAACCTTCCTAGGAGCCTCTCCATCACACTAGTGTATATATAGATGGAGAACTGCCTTCCTAGGGGCTTTTCCATCACACTAGTGTATATATAGATGGAGAACTGCCTTTCTGGACACTTCTCCATCACACTAGTGTATATATAGATGGAGAACTGCCTTCCTTAGGGGCTTCTCCATCACACTATCTACTGGTGATGGATTTGCCACTAGGCTCTCATCCCGTTATATCTTGAACGCAGTGGATTCTAACATAGCAGCTGCTTTCCCTCTATAGTTCTAACATGCAGGGACCTTCAACACGAAACATGTCTGATTCAGGGGTTTTAACCTGATATTATTAACATTAGCTGCCCATCACCACATTCTAAAAATAGGGGCCTTCCCTCGATCCCTTCTAACCATAGGGCTTTCCCTCATCATTCTAACATTAAGGGCTTTCCCTCGATCATTCTAACATAGGGCTTTCCCTCGATCATTCTAACATAGGGACTTTTCCCTCGATCATTCTAAACAAGGGGCTTTCCCTCGACATTCTAACATAGGGGCCTTCCCTCGATCATTCTAACATAGGGGCTTTCCCTCGATCATTCTAACATAGGGACTTTCCCTCGATCATTCTAACATAGGGGCTTTCCCTCGATCATTCTAACATAGGGACTTTCCTCGATCATTCTAACATAGGGGCTTTCCCTCGATCATTCTAACATAGGGCCTTCCCTCGATCATTCTAACATAGGGGCTTTCCCTCGATCATTCTAACATAGGGGCTTTCCCTCGATCATTCTAACATAGGGGCTTTCCCTCGATCATTCTAACATAGGGGCTTTCCCTCGATCATTCTAACATAGGGCTTTCCCTCGATCATTCTAACATAGGGGCTTTCCCTCGATCATTCTAACATAGGGGCTTTCCCTCGATCATTCTAACATAGGGGCCTTTCCCTCGGTCATTCTAACATAGGGCTTTCCCTCGATCATTCTAACATAGGGGCTTTCCCTCGATCATTCTAACATAGGGGCCTTCCCTCGATCATTCTAACATAGGGGCTTTCCCTCGATCATTCTAACATAGGGGCTTTCCCTCGATCATTCTAACATAGGGGCCTTCCCTCGGTCATTCTAACATAGGGGCCTTCCCTCGATCATTCTAACATAGGGGCTTTCCCTCGATCATTCTAACATAGGGGCTTTCCCTCGATCATTCTAACATAGGGGCTTTCCCTCGATCATTCTAACATAGGGGCCTTCCCTCGATCATTCTAACATAGGGGCTTTCCCTCGATCATTCTAACATAGGGGCCTTCCCTCGATCATTCTAACATAGGGACTTTCCCTCGATCATTCTAACATAGGGGCTTTCCCTAGATCATTCTAACATAGGGGCTTTCCCTCGATCATTCTAACATAGGGACTTTCCCTCGATCATTCTAACATAGGGACTTTCCCTCGTCATTTTCTTTACATTGAATTTCCTCTGTTCTTTAAACATAGGTGGCTTTCCCTCGTCTTTCTATAATAGGGGCTTTCCCTCGTCATTCTCAAATAGGGTCTTTCCTTTTTTTTATTGATTTTCTTACATAGGGGCTGTTCCTCATCATTTTTTATTTTTACAAAGGGGTTTTCCTCTATCTTCTACCATATGGGCTTTTCTCTCATTTAACATTAGGGGCTTTCCTTTCGTTTTTTACATTTTTTGGGTTTTTCTCCTTTTGATTTTTTTAACTTGGGTTTCCTTTTTTTCCTATCTTTTTTTCTAATTTAGGGGCTTTCCATACTCTTTATCTAGTGGGCTTTCCTTCATTCTTTTTTTTAAATTTGGGCTTTCCTCGTATCATTTTATCTGGGTCTTTCCTTTCTTATCATTCTAACATAGGGGCTTTCCCTCGTTCATTCTAACATAGGGCTTCCTCGATCATTCTAACATAGGGCTTTCCCTCGATCATTCTAACATAGGGGCTTTCCCTCGTCATTCTAACATAGGGGCTTTCCCTCGATCATTCTAACATAGGGCTTTCCCTCGATCATTCTTAACATAGGGGCTTTCCCTCGATCATTCTAACATAGGGGCTTTCCCTCATCATTCTAACATATGGGGCTTTCCCTCGTCATTCTAACATAGGGGCTTCCCTCGATCATTCAACATAGGGGACTTTCCCTCGATCATTCTAACATAGGGCTTTCCCTCGATCATTCTAACATAGGGGCTTCCTCGTCATTCTAACATAGGGGCTTCCCTCGATCATTCTAACATAGGGCTTCCCTCGATCATTCTAACATAGGGCTTTCCCTCGATCATTCTAACATAGGGGCCTTCCCTCGATCATTCTAACATAGGGGCTTCCCTCGATCATTCTAACATAGGCTTTCCCTCGATCATTCTAACATAGGGGCCTTCCCTCGGTCATTCAACATAGGGGCCTTCCCTCGTCATTCTAACATAGGGCTTTCCCTCGGTCATTCTAACATAGGGCTTTCCCTCGATCATTCTAACATAGGGGCTTCCTCGATCATTCTAAACAAGGGCCTTCCCTCGGTCATTCTAACATAGGCTTCCCTCGATCATTCTAACATAGGAGCTTTCCCTCGATCATACTAACATAGGGCTTCCCTCGGTCATTCAACATAGGGGCCTTCCCTCGGTCATTCTAACATAGGGGCATTCCCTCGATCATTCTAACATAGGGGCTTTACCCTCGATCATTCTAACATAGGGGCTTTCCCTCGTCATTCTAACATGGGGGCCCTTTCCCTCGATCATTCTACAATAGGGGCTTTCCCTCGATCATTCTAACATGGGGCTTTCCCTCGTCATTCTAACATAGGGGCTTTCCCTCGATCATTCTAACATAAGGGCTTCCCTCGATCATTCATAACATAGGGCCTTCCCTCGGATCATTCTAACATAGGGGCTTTCCCTCGATCATTCTAACATAGGGCTTTCCCTCGGATCATTTAACAAGGGCTTTCCCTCGATCATCTAACCTAGGGGCTTCCCTCGATCATTCTAACATAGGGGCCTTCCCTCGGTCATTCTAACATAGGGGCCTTTATCATAATTGTAACACAGCAGCCATCTCTCCATCATTCTAACATAGGGGGCTCTCTCTCAAACCACTCCATCACCGTAGCCTTCCCTCAGGGTCATTACAACCTCCCCCACAACTACGCTATGATCGTTTGTAACATGGGCACGACGATGACTAACCCCCACCGTTTGTAACATGGGCACGACGATGACTAACCCCCACCGTTTGTAACATGGTCACGACGATGACTACCCATCCGTTTGTAACATGGGCACGACGACGACTAACCCCCACCGTTTGTAACATGGGCACGACGATGACTAACCCCCACCGTTTGTAACATGTGCATGACGATGACTAACCCCCACCGTTTGTAACATGGGCACGACGACGACTAACCCCCACCGTTTGTAACATGGGCACGACGATGACTAACCCCCACCGTTGTAACTGGCACGACGAGACTAACCCCCACCGTTTGTAACATGGCACGTCGATGACTTAACCCCCATACACCTACCCAATATACACCGTTCTTCTCGACTCCTCCTCTTCTTCACCCCTCCTGAACCATACTATCTTCTCTCTTCCTCCTCCTCTCCTCTTCTTCCTCCTCGTCCTCCTCCTCTTCTTCCTCCTCCTCCTCTCCTTCCTCTTCCTCCTCCTCCTTCCTCTCCTTCTTTCTCCTCCTCCTCTTCCTCTTTCCTCCTCCTCTTCTCCTCTTCCTCCTCCTCCTCTCCTCCTCCTCCCTCCTCCTCTCCTCCTCTTTCCTCCTCTTCCCCCTCCTCCACCTCCTCTTCTTTCTCGTCCTCCTCCTCTTTCTCCTCCTCCTCTTCCTCCTCCTCCTCCTCCTCCTCCTCCTCCTCCTCCTCCTCCTCCTCTTCCTCTTCTTCCTCCTCCACCTCCTCCTCCTTCTCCTCCTCTTCCTCTGGTGGACTGTCTGCGCCTTCCATTTCGCGGAGGCGCTTGTGTTCGAACCAGTCTACCTTCCCCCCACCCAAGGCCCCAGAGCGATTGGACTCCGGGATAAAGAAAGAATAATTGCCGAAAGTGATGGTTGAGGGGGGGTTAAGGGGAGGGTAGTTGGTTAGGCTGGGGTTATGCACGAAGGGCGCGTAGTGTTCGGGAGCCTCGACCCGAGAAATGGTTATTTCCAGACATAATGTGGAGGGAGGGAGGGATGAGGGAGGGAGGAGGGAGGGGGAGGGGGTAATTACTGGCCATGAAGAACCTAGAAGGAGGGGAGGAGGGGGAGGGGGGTTTAAGTGGAGGAGGGGAGGGGGTAATTGGTGGTGATGGTGGTGGGGTGGGGTGGTTATCGTGATGGAGGAGGGAGGGAAGGTGGTTGTTGGTTAGTGGGTGAGGTGGGGAAGGAGATGATGGAAGAGGGGGGAAGGGGTGGTAACGGAATACCTGATGGTCTATGACGAGGTTAGCTAGAAGGCTCCTCCCCCACCCACCACTATATAGATGGAGACAGTACAGCAGAAGGCTCCTCCTCCACCCACCACTATATAGATGGAGACAGGACAGCACAGCAGAAGGCTCCTCCCCCACCCACCACTATATAGATGGAGACAGTACAGCAGAAGGCTCCTCCCCCACCTTCCATTATATAGATGGAGACAGGACAGTACAGCAGAAGGCTCCTCCTCCACCCACCACTATATAGATGGAGACAGGACAGTACAGCAGAAGGCTCCTCCCCCACCCACCACTATATAGATGGAGACAGGACAGTACAGCAGAAGGCTCCTCTCCCAACCACTATATAGATGGAGACAGGACAGTACAGCAGAAGGCTCCTCTCCCAACCACTATATAGATGGAGACAGGACAGTACAGCAGAAGGCTCCTCTCCCAACCACTATATAGATGGAGACTGGACAGTACAGCAGAAGGCTCCTCTCCCAACCCACCACTATATAGATGGAGACAGGACAGTACAGCAGAAGGCTCCTCTCCCAACCACTATATAGATGGAGACAGGACAGTACAGCAGAAGGCTCCTCCCCCACCCACCATCCCCCCCTCAGCACATCAACCCAGAATGAACACAATGTAGTGAAGTGAAGGTATACTAACGTGGATATTCTATAGGGAAGTGTGAAATGTAAACACATTCCAATACCATCATGCCCTCTAGGGCACGTAAATGTTACGTCGTTCACTTTGGAAAGTTTACGTCTTTTATATGAACTTCCTTATTCAATGATGTATCATCATACTTAATGTATTTGTCCTGCTGTATTGTCGATGTATTGATACAGTATGAGGTCTGATAACATCTGCTGGTGATTTATCCCACATGTATACGTGTTTGTTTGTTTGTTTGTGTGTTCGTTTGTGTGTGTGTGTGTGTGTGTGTGTGTGTGTGTGTGTTTTTGTGTGTGTGTGTGTGTGTGTGTGTGTGTGTGTGTTGTGTGTTTGTATATATATTCCATTCTTATCCGCAGGGAAATGAAACACGATAAGTTCCCAAGTGCACTTTCATGTAATGATCACATTATCAACAGACGACGAAGGTACGTCATAGAAAACAGAAAAAGTCTCACAGCGGCGGAGCCTTGTACGCAACAGAAGAACACACACACACACACACACACACACACACACACACACACACACACTGTGGGAGGCAGCTACGGGTGGGAGGTTGCTGGGGGGGGGGGGGGGGCGCTCTCACACAGTCTTGTAGCAGGTGTGGTGGTAGTGGCTCACACACAGTCTTGTAGCAGGTGTGGTGGTGGAGCCTCACACAGTCTTGTAGCAGTGTGGTGGTGGAGGAGGCTCACACAGTCTTGTAGCAGGTGTGGTGGTGGAGGAGGCTCACACACAGTCTTGTAGCAGGTGTGGTGTTGGAGCCTCTCACACAGTCTTGTAGCAGGTGTGGTGGTGGAGCCTCACACAGTCTTGTAGCAGTGTGGTGGTGGAGGAGGCTCACACAGTCTTGTAGCAGGTGTGGTGGTGGAGGAGGCTCACACACAGTCTTGTAGCAGGTGTGGTGTTGGAGCCTCTCACACAGTCTTGTAGCAGGTGTGGTGGTGGAGCCTCACACAGTCTTGTAGCAGTGTGGTGGTGGAGGAGGCTCACACAGTCTTGTAGCAGGTGTGGTGGTGGAGGAGGCTCACACACAGTCTTGTAGCAGGTGTGGTGTTGGAGCCTCTCACACAGTCTTGTAGCAGGTGTGGTGGTGGAGCCTCACACAGTCTTGTAGCAGTGTGGTGGTGGAGGAGGCTCACACAGTCTTGTAGCAGGTGTGGTGGTGGAGGAGGCTCACACACAGTCTTGTAGCAGGTGTGGTGTTGGAGCCTCTCACACAGTCTTGTAGCAGGTGTGGTGGTGGAGCCTCACACAGTCTTTAGCAGTGTGGTGGTGGAGGAGGCTCACACAGTCTTGTAGCAGGTGTGGTGGTGGAGGAGGCTCACACACAGTCTTGTAGCAGGTGTGGTGTTGGAGCCTCTCACACAGTCTTGTAGCAGGTGTGGTGGTGGAGGAGGCTCACACACAGTCTTGTAGCAGGTGTGGTGGTAGTGGCTCACACACAGTCTTGTAGCAGGTGTGGTGGTAGTGGCGCTCTCACACACAGTCTTGTAGCAGGTGTGGTGGAGGTGGTAGTAGCCTCACACAGTCTTGTAGCAGGTGTGGTGGTAGTGGCTCACACACAGTCTTGTAGCAGGTGTGGTGGTGGTAGTAGCCTCACACAGTCTTGTAGCAGGTGTGGTGGTGGAGCCTCACACAGTCTTGTAGCAGGTGTGGTGGTAGTGGCTCACACACAGTCTTGTAGCAGGTGTGGTGGTAGTGGCGCTCTCACACACAGTCTTGTAGCAGGTGTGGTGGAGGTGGTAGTAGCCTCACACAGTCTTGTAGCAGGTGTGGTGGTAGTGCTCACACACAGTCTTGTAGCAGTGTGGTGGTAGTGCGCTCTCACACACAGTCTTGTAGCAGGTGTGGTGGAGGTGGTAGTAGCCTCACACAGTCTTGTAGCAGGTGTGGTGGTAGTGGCTCACACACAGTCTTGTAGCAGGTGTGGTGGTGGTAGTAGCCTCACACAGTCTTGTAGCAGGTGTGGTGGTGGAGCCTCACACAGTCTTGTAGCAGGTGTGGTGGTGGCTCACACACAGTCTTGTAGCAGGTGTGGTGGTAGTGGCTCACACACAGTCTTGTAGCAGATGTGGTGGTGGAGGAGGCTCACACACAGTCTTGTAGCAGGTGTGGTGGTAGTGGCTCACACACAGTCTTGTAGCAGGTGTGGTGGAGGTGGTAGTAGCCTCACACAGTCTTGTAGCAGGTGTGATGGTGGTAGTGGCTCACACACAGTCTTGTAGCAGGTGTGATGGTGGTAGTGGCTCACACACAGTCTTGTAGCAGGTGTGGTGAAGTGGTAGTAGCCTCACACAGTCTTGTAGCAGGTGTGGTGGTGGTGGAGGCTCACACACAGTCTTGTAGCAGGTGTGGTGGTGGTGGAGGCTCACACACAGTCTTGTAGCAGGTGTGGTGTTGGAGCCTCCACACAGTCTTGTAGCAGGTGTGGTGGAGGTGGTAGTAGCCTCACACAGTCTTGTAGCAGGTGTGGTGGAGCTCCGCGACGTAAGACCCTGGTGTTGTGGTGGAGGGACCCAAGCTATATCGTACGAGTTCCACTCGTCTTCGTTCAAGTTCGCGCCGTCTTGTGCTACGCGGGAGGAGAACGTTCAAAATGAACCTCACTCTTGCGATGGGCAAACACCCACACCCCTGGCGGTGTGTGGGTGTGGGTGTGGGTGTGGGTGTGGGTGTGGGTGTGGGGTTAAGTGGTTGCTTCTGAAGTACGTTCCGCTCCCGCTTCGGAAACAAGCACTTCCCTGCTCCACGTCGCTCATACCTGCCGGAGGAGGTATGAGTGTGTGCTCACACCCTGCCAGCGTTTCTGCTCCTCCTCCTCCTCTTCCTCTTCCTCTTCCTCTTCCTCCTCCTCCTCCTCCTCCTCCTCCTCCTCCTCCTTCCTTCCTTCCTTCCTTCCTTCACGTGTCCCTTCAGTAAACACGTCCCCATGACGCGCAAATGACCCCCTCTGTCGCCTTCGCCAAGCGGCAGGGGACGTGCACCCCGTCAGCAAGACTGGGCCCCCAAGTCTCTGTCTGCTGCAGCAGACGTAAAGAGTCTCCTTCTGCAGGCGCTGCAGAAGGCGACGTAGGAGGACGACGGGGGTTATCTGGTTCTTCTCTCGATCCTGCTGGTGTGGTAGGAGAAGAAGGCTCCTCCTGACGGTGTAGCGTTCACGGTTCGATGCCCTTCGAGGGCTGTGCCTGTAGGGGGAAATGGGGTCCTTTACGCCTCCGGGAGGCGAGCTAGACTTTTCCTTCGTCGGTGTTGCAACAACAGACGTCACCTTCGTCGGCGTTGCAACAGACGTCACCTTCGTCGGTGTTGCAACAACAGACGTCACCTTCGTCGGTGTTGCAACAACAGACGTCACCTTCGTCGGTGTTGCAACAACAGACGTCACCTTCGTCGGTGTTGCAACACTTTATCACCGGACGAAAAGGAGACTTCGTCTTGGAAGACCCTTCTTTCCCAGCCTTGAAGAAGAACCACCCTTAACCCTGCATTTTCGCGGGGCGCAGCGTCATTGAGGACCCTTCCCGCCTTGAAAAGAATCCAACCTTACCCTCCCTTTTACGCGGAGCGCAGCCTCGAAGCTGCTGGAGGGCCTGGTTTAATGAATCCCCTTGGTAATTACATGTTAATTATATAACCGTGTAGAAGTCAACACACCAGACGACGCAGTGTTGGGCGCTGGGGCCATGTTGGGCTCATCCCTCGTTTTGTTGTTGTGTGGTGTGTGTGTGTGTGTGGAGTCCAGGACGCTGCTGTGTC